>NC_068982.1:174216480-174217644 GCF_001194135.2 Octopus bimaculoides | reverse complement strand
TCCGGCTATTGGTCCATGATAAACTGCTTTGATGATCGATGTTACTATCATCACTGAGCTTTCTACTAACATGTCCATGCATAGTATTCTGCTCATATAGGCTCATTCTTTCATCTGATGATACATTGCGGTAGAGTTGTGTGACTCCTTTGAGCATGTATTCTAGGTTATCAGACAAAGAGTGTTGCTCAAGTAGCTGCCTTCCAAGTCTTATGATGCTATCAGCTTCATATATGCAAACTTGGTCAAGGGATGTACTTCGACGCTTGGTGGTTAAAGATGTTACCGAAGGGATATGATGCGACATTCAAAGGCATTTTGGATCGACGTTAAGCCTCTGCCGCCTTGTTTACGGTTTAGACAGAGGCGGGTTTACATCACTGTTTATGTGGAAATTATGCGTGCTTATTAATAATTTTCGGGTTTTCACATCAATGACTCGGATCTCATCAAACGTCCAATCAAGCAGCCCAAATGTTGGTATGAGTACTAGCACTGCAAGCACATTGTGGGCCACTGCTCTTTTGAATGCAGAGACTTCTGAGGTCCAAATTTTCTTTATTCGGCTGTAATATTCTTTAAGCGTCTGTGTCAACATGTAAACCGGTGTACATTGGAACAACTACCTAATTGTATTCTTCCTCCAGAAGTGAAGTTTACTCCGTAAATGAGACTTAACTCATGGTAAACTAATCTATAAATTGAGGTTGAAGTCGATAAAATGATTACACGTTGGGATTTCTAGAATACAGTGTCACAGAATGACAACAAATAAAAGATGGGTTTGTGTGTTTGTTATTGTTCTCATTGATGAAGTAAAAGTGTGATCAAAGACATTTTGGCAGTGACTCATTTTTTTCTTTTTTAAGCTTTTTATATCTAAGACTACATTATTCAGTATATCCTTCCATTTTGTTTTTGAAAATTTTAAGACAGGAATATGAGAGTGCGTGTGTATGTGTGTATGTGTGTATGTGTGTATGTATGGAGACGTGTCTAGTATTTCTAGCTTGTTGAGCGACCAAGTGTCTCTATATGCCTTCATGTACCTACGAGTATTCGATTGAAGTACACGCAAATTAGTTTTCTCTTTTGTTAACTATATATCTGTCTATATCTCTCTCACAGACTCTCTCTTCTATCTATCTGTCTGTCTGTCTGTCT
>NC_068982.1:174215854-174216470 GCF_001194135.2 Octopus bimaculoides | reverse complement strand
AACTTGTAATCTGGATAGAGTATGTATGTATGTATGTATGTATGTATGTAAAGGGCACATGGCCTAGTGGTTGTGTGCTGCATTCCCGATCGCGAGATCGTGGTTTCAATTCCTGGACCGGGTTAGCGTGTTGTGTTCTTGGGCAAAACACCTCATCTCACGTCACACTGCGATCACTTCGACACCTGACACGTGGCGCACCGAGCACCTTTTCAGACAGCGTTGATTTCATGGAGGGAGTGAACTAATGTACTGCATAATCATTTGATTACAATAAACAAATCATTTGTGCGGGTTGTTAAGCAAGAAATTGCACAGCTGTCTTTCTCAGACAACGAGAGACTACCGTCCTCTATATGTATGTCATTGTTCAGTTTATTTCAAGATTTCTTGCCAATAGAGAAAGAACCGTTTTCTAACTTAGACCCAAGGTTCCCTCATTGGAATTTCAACATCAACAACAGAGTATTTTTGTATGTATGTATGTATGTATGTATGTATGTATGTATGTATGTATGTATGTGTGTGTGTGTATGTATGTATGTATGTATGTATGTATGTATGCATGTATGTATGTGCAGATTTGTATGCTTTATGAATGTATTTTCATGCATAG
>NC_068982.1:174210322-174211537 GCF_001194135.2 Octopus bimaculoides | reverse complement strand
TATATATATATATATATATATATATATATATATATATGCACATGTGTGTGTGTATATATCTTAGATAGATAGATAGGTGTGTACAGTATACTATGCTTTTTCATCGGGGTATATTACAATTCAGCATCTAATTGCACTTGAAATGTCCACTGCAGAAGAGAGAAATAACCACAATGAGGAAACGTGCGTGGTGAAGAAACGATATAAACTTGTGTTCATCATCTTTGTACACGCGCGCGCACACGCACACACACACACACACACACACACACACACACACACACACACACACACACACACACAGGCGAGACAACTCAACTCAGATCCCATTCAGGAGTGATGGATATTGATGTTTCGCCATTTTTGTGGCTAGTCAACATCACGTACCCGAACCGAATCGGAGATGAATCATACCACCATTCCACGACTTATATGCATATAGTGTAAAAACTATGTGCTCGTATGCCCGGACAATCCATACGCAAGAATAAATTCAAATACGAAACAGAACCAGCACTAGTGTGATAAATAGTGTCGACCATACATACTCAACATTTACAGGGAGAGCATATTTGCCGGAAGGCTGCGATTTGATGTGGTGGGGATTACTGTCTCAAAGCGCCGGCTGTTAAAACACCTGAGAGTCATGGACAGGATGAGTGAGTCCACGGGTTTGAATGCATATTCCACAGGTGTCAAAGACAGTAGAAGTAATGATGACAAAAGCACTGCTGCTGCTGTTGTTGTTGATGATGATGATGATGATGGCTATGATGATGATGATGATGATGATGATAGTAATGCTCGTAGTGATCGTGATCTTAGTTTTATTTATCATCCTTGCAATCGATTCAGTCAATACCTATAGGAACGTTTACACTTTGCTTGGGTAACCCAATAGAAATAGCAGCCAAATCACATGAAAGCACACCCTACCGTCATGAAAATAGAAGGAACAGCTTTCCTCAAGTAGCCTTAGAAACTAAACACATTGGCAAGCATTGAAGTACCTTTAACCAAAAAGGTTTACTTGATCAGCTTTGGTCGGGAACTAAATATCACTAAATGCCATCATCATAATCATCAACTTCATCATCATCATCATCATCATCATCATCATCATCATCATCATCATCATCATCATCATCATCAGCCTTTTACTTAAAATATCCCTTGCCATTTAATAAAGGTAATTTTTGTTTAAAAAATAACAGC
>NC_068982.1:174208502-174210176 GCF_001194135.2 Octopus bimaculoides | reverse complement strand
AAAAAAAAAAAAAAAAAAAAATATGAAACAGAGTGTCAAGAGAATAAATATAAAATATATATGACATTTATTATATGACGCCAAACACCTTGAAATATATATATAAAAAAAATAACAATATACTCTACCGTCATGAAATTTCTACGCATGAATAGATTTTGTATACAAAAGAGTCTTCACAATAACGAATACAGTTTACCGCGCAAAATAGCGCCTTTCGATTGCTTTGTTAAATACATCTTGATGCATCTTTCATCAAAGCGGTTGGTATTGTTCTCGATTCTGATCGCATTTAAAGTGAACGATGTGTTTTCAGTTTTTTCTCGTTAGTGTCAACAAATCCATGTTCTGAAATACTGCCTATAAAATAAACAGCGTTTCACAGACTTCGTTATGTCACACACACACACACACACACACACACACACACACACACACACACATAAATGGGAGAATAAAAATCTGCAAGACTTTTTTGCGATTTAAAGGATGCTTTATTCCATTCCTTTACAACCTTACTACGAGGCAGGTGGCCGGTCATTAAAAACAGAAAAAGGAAACACACACGCACACACACAGACACACACACACGCACACACACGAACACACACATACGCGCACACATTTATACATAGATGCATGCATACAATCACTTGCACACTTTCATATAGATAATTATTTTTGTATATGTGAGCGTGTGTGTATGTGTGTGTGTATGTGCGTGTGTGTGTGCGTGTGCGTGTTCGTACGTGTATCTATTTATGTGCCGCAACTTAGCATTTACACAAACTGATCTCGATAAAACAAGGAAGAACTGAAATAATGGCGTTGATATAAAAAGACTACACACTTGCAGGTCGCGTCTCAGCAAGGTCATAACTTAATGACAACTTGTAAATGTATAAAATAATACGCAACAAGCATGTTATATATACTATAATCACGTGAATATAAATACATACATATATATATGCATATGTATAGCGTATTGAACTCATTTTTTGTCGTATTTCATGTTGTTTACTGTTGGTGACGTCCTGCCCCCATATATGCATGTGCGTATATTATATTATATTATATTATATTATATTATATTATACTATACTATATTACGTTATATTATAAATATATTATATTATATTATTATTTGATTGAACGCCACGCATCCATTTTCAAGTAAGTTTATCTTAATCTTTTTGATGCGACTCTACTCAATACTGTTTTCTCCCCAATCGTTTTCTCTAATTACCTTTTCCCCCCTTTACTGTTCTCTATCTCTCTTTCTCTCCCTCTTTCTCTTTTTCTCTCTCTAATGTACTAATAATTAAAGAAAGAAAAAGTACCAGTGCACTATAACATACCCTAGTGTACCTACAAAGGTAAAATCGTGATAGTTAGCAGAAATGAAAGAGAGAAGAAAAGAAAGAAAGAGACAAATAGAGAGATAGAGAGAGAAAGAAAGAAATAGGGAGAGAGAAAGTGAGACAGAGAGAGAGAGAGAGAGAGAGAGAGAGAAGTAGGGAGAGAGAAAGTGAGAAAGAGAGAAAAAATGAAAAATGTATTATTTTTGTAATTTGTATATATTTTTTTAATCATAAATACAAAACAACACCACAGAGGAATCGAAGTAAGCTTAAATAATAAATCGCGATAGATGAACCGCGGTAGGTAAAC
>NC_068982.1:174204732-174206084 GCF_001194135.2 Octopus bimaculoides | reverse complement strand
GAAAGCATGTTATAAAAATAAAACTACTGAACAATAATAATAATAATAATAATAATAATAATAATAATAATAATAATAATAATAATAATAATAATAATAATGATAATAATAATAATAATAATACGGTTGGCGGTGATAAAGAATTAGCCTTAGTCATTCTACAGGTTCACTTTGAATGGAAATGTTTTGAATTTCAAGGGGAGTTTTAAATGAATGACGGCCAGAACGAACCCAATAAAGCAGGGACGATACGCGCCATAAAAACACACAAAACGCTGACAAGGCCGTCAATGTATGCATTATATTTCGAATATACAACACATAATTATACACACGAAGCAGGCAATTTTCCTTTATTTTCGTAAATACAATAGACAGCACATTCGTGATAATATTAGTAATATTCACACACGAATACAACACTCACACATATATACAGGCATAGAAGTTTAAACACACACAGACGGCGCACGCGTGTATACACACACACACACACATACACACACACACACACACACACACACACACACACATATATATATATCATGTGTGTATGTTTGTTTGTGTGTATCTCCACGCATATTTGATTGCATGTGTTTGTGGGTGTATGAGTGTATATATGTGTATATGTACATATCTGTATGCACATGCGTATGTATGTATGTATGTATGTATGTATGTATGTATGTGTGTGTATGTATGTATGTATGTATGTTTGCATGTATGAATGCATTTTTACTACAACATCATTGATTACACTTCCTAACATACGAGGTTTGATCCAATAAGTATCCGGACTGTTGCCATAGTAACGAAGCTAAAGCTCGCAGATTAAAGTCGCTTCGCAAAATTTGACCTTGAACTCTGCTGTGCATGCGCACTAAGTTCTAACGCTCTAGCACACATCCGCTGTTTACAGCACTGCTTGGAAGGAAGGTGTATGGCATGTGATCCTCTCATGGCGATACCTGCTGAGATACCTACGCAGAGTTGCAGAAAGTGTATGGAGAGGAATGTATGAGCCGCACACTAGTGTACGAGTGGTTCACACGTTTCCAAGATGGCCGACAAAATGTCGATATCAACGAACGTTCTAGGAGACCGGCAACCAGCAGAACTGGGAAAAACATCGCAGATGTGCGTGCAGCTGTGAGAGAAAAATCATCGAATCCCCATCCGTGAGTTATCAAAGGATGATCAGATTAGTTACGGTTCAGTTCAGTCCATTATCACTGAAGATTTGGGTATGAGACGCGTATCTGCCAAGTTTGTACCAAAACTGCTTTCAGCTGACACATGGATTTCAGCTGCACAAGATCTCCTTGAACGTATCGAGAACAATGGAGACTTTT
>NC_068982.1:174198544-174201705 GCF_001194135.2 Octopus bimaculoides | reverse complement strand
TACTACTACTACTACTGCTGCTGCTGCTGCTACTACTACTACTACTACTTTTACAATATTTATGATATAAACGTTATTAATAATGTTGAAAAACTAACAATGACAGCAACAACAATATCAGCGTGTAATTAATTTGTCGGCGGTATCTACGGGTTGAATACGAGAAATCTTTAAGGCGTACTGAACAACACTCATGAACAACACTTATGAATAATGGTACCTTATGTAAATAAACATAGACATACAGACATACAGACATACAGACAAACATCAGACAAACAGTGAACTATACGGACAGACACTGCAAAGCAAAGAAAAGGAGATAGTGAGCGAGAGGGATACAAGAGCAAACATACATAATGGTAAATAGTAAATATATAGCCAACTACAGAGATATATTGCTAATACTAACGTATACTCAAATGCATAGACACACGCATTAACACTCACATGTGCGCACGCACAAGCACATACACACACAACTTCACACAGCTAAGGTAGAAAAACTTTGGAAAACATACCTGTCAATGTCTTTCTAAAAGTGGCTTATGTATAGGTAAATATATACACATGTGCGTGAACATGTATGCACATATCATAAATCATACATATATGGATATCAGAAGCCATGCATATGCAGTAATGGAACTTCCTTTACAGAAGTGCACGCTATTCATCTTTACTCTACCAAATCAACATAACAATCATGTATTTATGATTGTCTGTCTACTTGTTAGTCGATTCGAGTAGAAAATGTGCCTGTCTGTTTCTGTCTGTCTGTCTGTCTGTCTGTCTCTGTCTGTCTCTGTCTCTCTCTGTATCTGTCTCTGTCTGTCTCTCTCTCTGTCTGTCTCTCTCTCTCTCTCTCTCTCTCTCTCTCTCTCTCTCTATCTATCTATCTGTCTGTCTGTCTATCTATGTTCAAGATGCATTTAACAGAAAGGGGTCAAAGACTTTATGTGGTCCCTTTAAACAAGTACATAGATCTCAATCATCTCCTGTAACACCTTTGCGATTAAAAGATGGACGAACACTCTTTCAAGACTCAGTTGACATAATAGAACAATGGAAAGAACACTTTTGGGATCTGTTTTTTAACAACTCCGGGGTTAACGTGGACATATGTTATGCATTGCCACACTGAGACGAATTGGCGCGCATGAATTACATACCTAAATATGGAGAGATACTGTTAGTGATAAAACACTTAAACCCCAGGCCTAGATGGTATACCCATAGAACTCTTGAAATCAGGAGGCAACACTGTAACATCTGCAATGCATAGAATGATAGCTTCTTGCTGCGAATGAACCCCGTGTCCACAGTACTAGATTGATGATGCACTGGTGTTCATGTATAAAAAGCAAAGGACCTAAATGTGTATGGTACAATATATGTGGTATCATTCTGTTAGAATTTGTAAGCAAAGTCTTCTCGAGAGTAATGTTAAGCTATCTGATGCATGACATGTGTCCTACAATTTTACCGGAAACTCAATCTGACTTCTGAGCGGGTAGTGGGGCAATGAACATGATTTTCTCGGCTAGTTGACTTCAGGAGCAGTGTTTTGAATGTTTAGTACCAATCTGTTAGGCATTTATTGACCTTACTAAAGCCTTTGATAAAGTCAACAGAGAAGCTATGTGGGTGACCCTTCACAAACCTGCTTGTTCGTCAAACTTCGTGGTCATGTATAAAGAACTGTATCGCAATATAAAAGCCAGGGTTGCATTTAATGGAGAGCTTTCAGAAGATATTGTCATAGAATTTGAAGTAAAACAAAATAACTTTCTAGCTCCAATATTGTTTTCAGCATGTTTCGCTCACTGCAATCTCATGACTTTCAAAACAGTTATATAGATTTTAAAATAAGATTTCGAACATCGGAACAGATTATCAATTTACGACGTTTCATTAGCTCTAACTAGAAAAGTTTTTTTTTTTATGCTGGCGATTCTGACACTGTGGCATATAGAGAACAAGTTATACATATCATAATGGACAGATATCTACTGCATGCGATACATTGGTCTAACTATAAATTTTAAGAGAGATCAATGATATTCACAGCAGCACCTGAATCCTATATGGAACTTAATATCTATATGAAACGCAAGATTAGGAGTGGTGATGCGTTTCTATACTTGGGAAATGCCCAATTTAGAAATAGCAACCAGGATTTCAAAATTATACTAAAAATCGAAAAAGCAAGTACGGCATTTGGCAAACTTGAGAAAAGGCCATGGTTATTACACCTGACGTAAAAAATCAGCATTTACAAGACATGTAACTGACAACATTCTTGTAAGCTTCTGGGAAATAGATTACTCACAGTAGACATGTAAATATACTTGAAAAACTTGAGAGCTTCTACCAAAAATGCCATAGACGAATACTGAAGATAAATTCGGAAGGTTTTCTGTCAGATCCAAATGGCTGGCTGTGTTCTACTGAGACGTACTTAATACAAATTCATCTGACATGACTCTCGTAGGCATGTCAGATGTGAGTTCGCCAAAATAGTTATTTTACGGGTAGTTACGATTTGGAAAACGACCAAAGAAATGTTAAAGGAACTGTATTTATGACAGCTTAGTAAAATTGTAAATAGATGTCCAATTCCAGGAAGAGATTGCGGCGATTAGAAATGAGTGAAGGTTTCTGGTGAAGAAAGGAATTCCTGGCTTTGAGCTGGCAAAATGATTGAAGCGCATAGTTAAAATGTACTTTGAGAAGGGAAGGTATCACGAATGCATCAGAGGTGGAAATGTAGTCTTTGTGATCGACGCACCCTGGTTACATGAGCTACATGAAATCACGCAGTAATTTGCAAAATCAAGTTGCATCTAACAATGTTTTTGCGGCCTTTGTAACCAATAAGCAAATTATTATGTACTGTTTTCATTGTCGTTGCTTTGTTTTATAAGAGCTGTCCCAAATCTCACTCAGAGACCTCAAATAACAGCAAGTTGGAGGTTTTACTGTGGGTGATATTTATAATTATAATAAATGATATAGTGTAAGGAAAGGAAACTAGAATCTAAGAACTACGATTCTTCTTTTTCTTCTTCTTCTTCTTCTTCTTCTTCTTCTTCTTCTTCTTCTTCTTCTTCTTTTTTTTTTCTTCTTCTTCTTCTTCTTCTTCTTCTTCCAATACTACT
>NC_068982.1:174197487-174198269 GCF_001194135.2 Octopus bimaculoides | reverse complement strand
CACTACCACCACCACCATCACCACCTCCACCACCACCACACTGAGTAACAAATTCTCATTTTTTTTTGTCTTTGGTCAGTAAGTGTTATTTCCTATTTGCTTCTAAACAGAAATGAAACGAAATGACTAGTTATTATTATTATTATTATTATTATTATTATTATTATTATTATTATTATTATTATTATTATTAAAGACTCGCGGATAGCTCTTAATTACCGGTTGTTCTTTATTTGAAAGAACAAATCACCAACAGTTTCTAGTAGTGCCTTCTTCTGTGACTCAAAGAGACAATACTCTCCCTAGAATGCAAGCTGTACCCAACAATGCTGTCTTCTGGATCACTTCGAGCCTGACAGCAGCTCCAATATTCTTGATATGTTTTTCAAACTTCTTGGAAACTGCTCCTGATGCTCCAATTACCACTGGTATCACCATTACTTTTCTCATGCCCCATAACTTTCCTATCTCGTCCCGCAGTGGCTGGTATTTCTCAATCTTTTGTTTCCTTACATTTCACTCTCAAATCGCTTGGTGTTGTGACATCTATTATCTTTGCTTCTTTTTCATCTTTATGGAAGATCACGATATTTGGTCATTTTGCCTCTATGACTTGGTCGCACTGTATGTTAAAATCCCACCATTGTTCGGCTCTCTCAAGGTTTACTTTACCGCACAAATTCTTCTTCTTCTTCTTCTTCTTCTTCTTCTTCTTCTTCTTCTTCTTCTTCTTCTTCTTCTTCTTCTTCTTCTTCTTCTTCTTCTTCTTCTTCTTCTTCTTC
>NC_068982.1:174195628-174197096 GCF_001194135.2 Octopus bimaculoides | reverse complement strand
AGGGTTAGGGTTAGGGTTAGGGTTAGGGTTAGGGTTAGGGTTAAAGCAAATTTAAAATGAAAAAAGCAAATAAAACGAAGAATCGTTTGTTTATGTAATCGGCACTTAATGTATATCGACTGAATAGACGTCAGTGATTGGTTGAAATTATCGAAATAAGACAATTTTTTACATGAAATAAATTCGAATACAAAAATATTTTTCTGTTCTATAACACAAAATAGATAAGTATACGAAGTTTGAAAGTCTTTCGGTACCAAAAACACTACGTAAAACATTAATGAAAAATGTGGCCCCCGTTTTAAAAAAGATCCTTATTATTATTATTGTTAGTGCTACTAGTAGTTGTAGTAGCAGCAGCTGTTATTATCACTACTGTTACTTTAAAAGCTTATAAATTTGTAATGTTGAGGAACGGATGACTGAATTTTGTTTCACCTTAGTTGTATAATGATGATCCCTACCGTTTTCTATTTATCGCCCCATACTTAATTGTGTAAGCACCGAGTTATAATTGTGCTGCAAAAAAGAGACATGGGTTATTAACTGGAAACCAGTGCTTATATTATAGATATTGGTGGAATGAAAGACAAGAGTAGGCGTCGGTGGAATAAGAACCGAGTTCGGAAGAAAGACGAAACTATAAACACGATGAGGCAATTTAATCCGGCACTTTACCACTTTTACAACACACCGCTATTTTCACAGTTTACAATAAAAAATAATAGCAATAATGATAACAAGAACAAAGCTAATCAAAACATTGACAGGGCAGTTAGAGAATAGATAGACCCAACGATGCTTGTTAGAATAATGCACGGCAAAGTATTTACTTAAGCAGACAACGGACGCTTGAAGTATTGTAGTGGGGATTTTTTTTGTAAAGTAAACAAGGCGAGTATTGACGTCGTTCTACGCATTGAAGGGTATGGAAAGCCAGGCAATTGTGGGTAAGAGAGGTGGGTGTGGTGTTTGGCGTGTTAGTGGAGGGGTGTAAGTGTATAAAAGTAGTTGATTGAGTGTGGTTCCTTTTGTATGATGATAATCAAAAGGAAAAAGAAAAAGGAGAGAAGAATGCAGAAAAAAGGTAAGAATTGTTGTTTATATATCGGATTAACTTGTTGCTTAATATACTCATTGAAGCAGCAACTAAACTCTCCCTCTTTATCTATCTATCTATCTATCTATCTATCTATCTATCTATCTATCTATCTATCTATCTATCTATTTCTCACTTTTCATTTCTGTCTTGAACGCGTAAACAAAAACATACATGTATGAATATATACATATACGTACCAAACCTACACGCAGACAGACACACACAAACGCACGCGCGCATACGCATATGTTTGTATATATATATGCAGACAAATACATACATGTATACATACATACATACATACATACATACATATATATATATATGTATATATATATATATATATATATATATATATATATATAT
>NC_068982.1:174194367-174195396 GCF_001194135.2 Octopus bimaculoides | reverse complement strand
ATATATATATATATATATATATATATATATATATATACACCCTCATACACATACACATATATACATACACCCTCATACACATACACATATATTAATCAGCATAAAAATGCCGAAAAGATAAAAAAAAGTATATATATTAATTTATTGTGTTCTGTTTCTTCTGTGTCTACTTTATCTACCTATCTATATGCGTGTTTGTCTATATGCATGTGTATATATGTGTGTGTATGTTTGTATAGGCTTGCACATACATTAACACTTCCATAATCCTTCACATACGCGCATGCATAAAATCTCTCACAAAGAACTCTCAACGGAGTGAGCGCATGCGTTATCATACGCGTATGTGACTTTACTTATGTTTTTGTTCCCATGAGCTCAAACTAAGGCTGCTCATTTATTGAGAGATAGCGCTAAATTTGGCTTGGAACAGACAATGTGAAAATATTGACAGTTAAGAGTCGACTGTAGTTCACATGGATGTGGTATAAATAATTTAAGTACGGTATTATAATGGCGGAAAACAGCCAGACACTTAAAAATAAAAATAATAAAGACACATTTAGCGCACAGTTAATAGAACTGGGATCAACTAAGAATCGTTGTATGTGATTTAAAAAGGTCATATAATAAACGGCAATGACATAATGAAGAACGCATAGCAAACTAATGTTAATTATGTGGTTAAGCGGTTTGCTGCGTAACCAACTGGTCCTTCGTTCGATCTCTTAGTAGAGAGGGATACGCTTGATAGAAACATGGCAGAAGCCCATCGTGTCTATATGTATGTCTATGTATGAATGTATGTATGTATGTATGTATGTATGTATGTGTGTGTGCGTGTGCACGTGTGTATGCATGTATATATATTGTAAAGATCAAGTTGACTGGGGCTTTACAATTTATTTGACTCTACTCTTAGTACTGAGTCATACCATAAATAAACGCTCCGTTGTTATTCTTTAACTTGCTTTAAAATAATAGTCTTAATTTAACACACACGCACATATATATTATATATATATATAT
>NC_068982.1:174188565-174193708 GCF_001194135.2 Octopus bimaculoides | reverse complement strand
AAAAAAAAAAAAAAAAAAAATGGAGCAAAAACGCAATAGAGGAAATAAAACATTCGGACAGATAGACGATACAAAAGCGGACAAGAGAAACAACAATTAGAAAGGCAGGCAAAAAAGACGATCATTCGTGGCCTTCTTTCCTCAATCAAGTCCTAGAAGTTACGACAGTTTCGGGCAGTTACACTTGAGACGGTTCGATCTGGTTGCCCCCAAAAATTCTAAGCTAAGAGCATTAGACCCTTTTGTAAGAAAGCTAGCGAATGTATATGGCATCAAAGACTAAAAAACGGAGAACATGGTACACAATTACGAATACAAACAAGAAGAAAATTACAACAGGTGTCTTTCGACTGAGAACGAATCAAATTGAGCTGGCGTGTATGAGGTGAAAGCCTGAAGCAGGAACATAGGAAATGGACATAAGAGGTGTTGGCGGTCGGCAGTCAGGCCAAGAAAGAAAGATCATGGCTGGTTGGACACCAGTCACATGGAAGGAGGAGAGATGGGTAGGGGTCAGCGAGATTGAAGGATTAGAAAAGAATCAGAGACAAAGAGAAAGGTACAGGGGAGATAAACAAGTGGGAAATAGTAGGAGTTAAAGAAAGAGAGAGCCAAGAAATGTGAGAGAGAAGGGGAGCGAGAAAAAGTAAAAAGGAAGAAAGTATGAGGGGGACTAAAAGATAGAGTAAGAGTCGTACAGAATTTAGAAACATACCTACTGTAACGTGAGTATAGCTGTATTGCTGCACAAGGTGACTATTTCGAAGGAGGTGATGTCAAAACTTAGATGACCACAAAACTTTTATTAAACATAACCAGTCCGTGAACTCTTTGATACCACCTCTTTCAATTCTGTTTGGTTTCCCGGCTAATAGTAGGCAATGTTTACAAATAAATTAAATATAAATTGATTAATATATATATATATATATATAGATATACCTATTTATATATATATATACGGGCATAACTATACAAGAATGCCTCGGTAAAAATGTGTTTATTACGGTAGTTAACGTGAGGCATTCTTGTATAGTTATGCCCTTATATATATATAAATAGATAAATATGATTTAGGGAAAAACGATAGATTCTTCCCTATGATTTTTTTTCACGATAACTACTTGATAAATTCTTATATAAAAGTTTATCCTATTATTGTATTAATATATAGATATATATATTGCGGTTCAAATTATTAACGACGTAACATTAAAAAAAAACAACTTTACTTAAAAACTATTCATTGGTATTCGACGATATTTTCCCAGAGAGTTGACATCGGGTAGTTCTGGACGCGGTTGTTATGCCAAAACGCTTGAAAAGTTCTCCACTTGTAAGACTTGGGTTCTTTACAGTTTCACGCTTAATTCGTGACAGAGAACATTGAGAAACAGCCCTTGTCGGCTCTCTTAAGTATCTTCGTAGAAGCTATAACAATTTTTTTTTCACAGTTTGGTAATATCTTCCAATTATTTTAGATATTTCTAATGTTGTTTTTTTTTACCTTTTGCAAGTTCAGAATTAAGAACAGATTTTTCTGAAGCATTTAAGTCACATTTACGACCCATAATTACACAATTATCAGACCACTCGTTAATAATTTGGAACACTGAAAGTTGGTGGAAATCATGCAAATGGCCGTAGTTTGTTTACACTTGTGCAAAACCTCACGTTTTTTTTTACACACCACGCGCATATAACTGTAGCCATCATTCTTTAGACATTTCGTTGAATTCCAACGAGTAGTTTTTAAAATAAAAATAGAAACAATGTTACGTCGCTAATAATTTGAAACGCAGTGTGTGTGTGTGTGTGTGCGCGTGTGTGCGTGCGTGTGTGTGTATATATTTATATATATATTTATATATATTATTGAATTCTCCGATAGTTATGCTAGGCAATGCTTGTGATGTTATTGCATTCTTCGCATTCTTTTTCTTCGTAATCCACTTTGTGTTTTGATGGTACTCAATGTTTTCGTTCTATATTCCCCCCCCCCATATATTTTGATTTCTGTTAACGGTGCTGTGTTATCGAATGACATGTTTTATTATTAATGTTTTTGTAAAAATTACTATCAATATTATTGTTGCTGCTATTATTATTATTATTATTATTATTATTATAATTATTATTATTATTATTATTACTACTACTACAACTACTATTATTATTATTATTATTATTATTATTATTATTATTATTATTATTATCATTATTATTAGTAGTAGTAGTAGTAGTAGTAATATGGATCTAAAATATTGTTATTTTTTTTAGTTTTTCCCATCGATCTTATAGATTTCAGACTTGGATGAATGAATATTCTTTTATAATTTACTCTCTAACTGAGAGTCTTTCAAATGTATGGTGACTCAAATTGGGTTTAAATAAAATAAAAAAAAGTGTGGTTTAAAACAACTCCAATATTTTTGTCTCATTATTTTACAAACATGCAAATATGGCAAAGCTGAACGTAAGTGCACGAATATGCAAGGTAACTAACAACACTATTAAACAGAATTTAACACGCTTTAAAAGAAAATAGTGACATTTTTACAGACAATAACATTAAAGTGAATAATTCTAACGACATGCTTGGTGGCAAAACAGCAACAACTGTAACACACTCATACGTACACACACGTACACACACTTACGCACACACACACACACACACACACACACACACACAGAGACACACACGCACACGCACACACACACACGCATACACACACACACACACACACATTTAGAAAAACGGAAATGTTTATACAATATTTACTGTCAATATAAGTAGAGATACATCTGCAAATGCTGTCGGCACCAGATGAACGCTGGATATAGGCCTTGCAGCCAAAAGAATAGCAATTCGAAAAGAACAGTGTAACCGAAACATGCACAGTTTTTGCCTGAAAATATCAGAGAAGTGCGGGAAAGAAGTTAAGTTATCTATCTATGCCTTTCCAAAGTTATAAGTGTTTTCCATATTATTTCACAAGAAGAGTTATCTATCTGAATATATGGAACTAAATATTTTGTGCTTAAAACTGAAGTCGAATAGAAGAAACAAGCTGATCCAGAGCGCCATACGTCTGGCCAGAGGCTAGTTCTGCAGTATATAGAATGATGAATCAGAGATCTCTGAAAAACACCGGGATCAGGTTAACTCTTTACTAGATTTCAGTGCGTGACACTTTATGGTAAGATGTTCAATTCAATTGTATATGTTTGGGTGGAGTCAAAATAGACATATAAGTCCCGATGACACTATCGACCATTTATTTTGGAGTTGTGTCCCCCAGATGTGGAGAAAAAATACTAGTGGTGTAAGACTAGTTACTACTTATATTTCAAATGTCATTAAAAGCTCTCTGCCTTGAGTACCTAGTGAAGTTAAAAGCTGAAAACAACATAAGCAGTAATAACTACAGTGGCTCACGAAGTTTGTTATCTTCAGGGTACTACCGGTTGCAGTACCAAATACACTAAAATAAAGCACCTCTACCTTGGCTTCAGCTACAGAATTTTCACCCCCGCCTTTGATATCTAGACAGTTTATTTTGATCTGCATAGGTATGTCACAAATGTTTGCTACCGACTTTCTTCACACACTGTATTTAATACGTGTTTGTATCATTGTTTATCCCTTTTCATGTCGAAGTGTCGGCTATTTCTGATCGTGAATATAGTTGACAAATCAGATACTAAGCTTGTAATTCAAAGATATAATGAATTTTGTTTATAGGCTTTCGTTTATAGGTCTTTATTTTAGTGAACATGGTGGGCATTTATAAGAGCACTTGCGTCTGAACTTTACACATCAAATGTTTACCAATTAGTGTTCTTGCCTTGAAGCAGCTACAATATTGCCAACCCTCTTACAAATGCCACTAAGATCGACTTTCATCGTTTCGGGGTATCTAAAATAAGTTCCAGTTGAATGCTGATGTTGTTGTAATCGACTTATTCCATTCCCCGAAATTTCTGGCCTTGTGCCAAAAGTTGAAATCAATATTTCCATATGCATGTTTTTAAGGTGTTTTCCAACATCATTTAATACGATGTTTTTGTTTGTTTCTTTAGAAAGCCACATCAGTAATTGTACAAATCCTGGGTACCTAGTTTTCTGCTAAGATATTCCAATGGTTCTCGCTAGTGCCGGTACATATTTCATTATCCCAAGAATGACACAATTTTATATCATTTTCATAGATATTCCGGATTACTAAAAGTTTCAGGTAAGACTTTCACCTGTCTCAAAGAGACAAGTCTATCCTTAGAATATGATATTATTATTATTATTACTTGGACCTCCATTTCTTTGCATAAGTTGCTGATGAGGTAGGTAGGAATTCAATTAGCAGCAACATTTTGTTACAATAGAGTGGCGTTGCACAAAAGGTTAGAAATCAGACGACTTCCAACACCAACAGCAACAACAATTTTACTCTCACTACTCTCACCTTAATTTCCCTTCTCACCCCATCTTCCTTATAATCATTGGGATTCTTAGTATCATTATTCTTATAGATATTTTTAAAATTATGAGTGTATGATATATAGTGTGACAGAAAATGAAGGAAATTGTAGGTGATGAAAAAATGCAAAAATAACGAAAAGGAGAGATAGATAGATAGTGTTGTGTCGACGCCCCCCAAGCGAAGAAGTAGGTTCGCCCAAGACATATAAATAGAGGTTGTCTGGCCGTGGTAGGGAGTTGAGTGACTGTTGAGTAGCAGCCGTGTAGCGGTTGAGTAGAGATCATCCGAAGGTGCTAGATAGCAGCAGCTTGAGACATAACAGATAGATAGATAGATAGATAGATAGATAGATAGATAGAGAGAGAGAGAGAGAGAGAGAGAGAGAGAGAGAGAGAGAGAGGGGGGTATAGAGGGAAGATAGTGGGTGTGGTAGAGGGAGAGAAGGTGAACGAGAGAACTTGGAAATTTGAATGATAGCAACTAAATATGAATGAAGGAAAACAAAAAAAAGTTGAAGAAGTAGGGTCAGGATGCAAAAAAAAAAGAAAGAAGAAAAAAGAAAGGAAAAAGCCAAATGAAAAAATAACAATGAGTTCAGAAAACAAAGTTGAGAGACAGAAAGTGACGATAAGGAAATGCAAAAGGAAGAAATAGATTCA
>NC_068982.1:174183766-174184913 GCF_001194135.2 Octopus bimaculoides | reverse complement strand
TAGCGGAAATGTTGTTAGGAATATGATGGGTGCTAATACGAGCTGTGTATAGGGAGTGCTATGTTTGTTGGTAGGTGACGATGGCGGGCGATCTTCGATTTGTCTCTATTTCTTGTTTTTTTTTTCTTTTTTATGATTTTTCACCGGCGACATCACTCATTTCATCATGTAGTACAGAATTGAATCGGAGCCATAGTAGAGCGGAATATGCCTAGCTGCACTGAATGGAAGAACTCTCTCTCTCTCTCTCTCTCTCTCTCTCTCTCTCACACACACACACACACACACACCCACACACACACACACACAAATATATATATGTACATGTGCGTATATGTAATGTGTACATAACAGTACATGAATATGTGTGTCTATATACGTATGTGTCTGTGTGTATTTACATATATGCATATGTATGCATCTCTATATATACATATATATATATACATATATATATATATATATATACATATATATTTATACATATATATACATATATATATATATATATATATATATATATATATATATATATATATATATATATATATAGTTCAAAAAAACAATAACAAAAAAACAAAAAAAACAACAAAGTGAGGACGTGACATATATATATATATATATATATACATATATATATATACATATATGAGTTTTTATTCATATGTGTATATTTATACACGCACACATATACAATCACATACATGCACACACACGTACACGTGTGTGTATGTGTTCCTTTGTGCGTAAACCTATTGGTTTAAATGACGTTCAAGACAAATGCCTAATCGAGTTCTTTTCCATGCCAAGACATGTTTAACTATCGAACTCTAATATATTTGGCAATTGCGTTGTCTTGAATGGACTCTGCATTGAAAGGAAGACAACATATTGACGTTGTTGTTAAATGCACATATACACAATTGAAAATATGCATGCATACGTATTCTTTCTCACAAACACAGACACAGACACACGCAGGACACGCGCGCTCGCGCCCACACATGTATATGTCTGTACATATATGCGTGTACATATAGATGTAAATCTATGTAAATCTCTGTGTATATGTGTATATACACAGATATACATACACGTATATATATATACTCACATATATGTGTATGTATATATGTGTGTGTGTGTG
>NC_068982.1:174180810-174183487 GCF_001194135.2 Octopus bimaculoides | reverse complement strand
TATATATTTATATATATACACATATATATATACACGCATGTATGTATATATATATACTCACATATATGTGTATGTATATATGTGTGTGTGTGTGTGTGTGCGTGCGTGTTGTGCGTTAGTGCGTGTGTCTACGTGCATGCTTGTTGATGGCAAGAGAGTAAGAAAAGAAACGCAAGGTGGGAGAGATTGAAATAAAGATGGCGTTGAGAGGTAACGGATTTACATATAAACTACGATGAAGTCATTGCACACGTGATTCTACACACACACTAAACGCTCAGTTCTGTATACTTATCTTTTTGATTGTTCGAGTAAATTTTTTAAAAACCTAAAATTGTAATCAAGTCCCGTTTCCAGTTGGAAGTGTTTTGCTTGTGTTGCTTAATGATTTTGGAACGCTTCATGAATGTCAGAAAATGTCCTGTTTCATGTTTCTCTGAAGGGCTCTAACGTGTGTAAAAATTATCAGCCTCAATCTGATTCTGATCGTCATAATGAAGATCAAGATCAAGAGAATCATCGTCAAATTAGGCATCACGTTATCTATCTATTCACACACACATGTAGACGCACACACACACACACGCACGCACACACACACACACACACACACACACACACACACACACACACACACACACACACACACACACTACTATAAAGGAACAAATCTTAGTCACATTTACTGACGATAAATGTTTCCTTTATGGTATAATATTACATCTAGCTGTTTATATTAATTTTTATTATAAACATTAGCATTTCACTAAATCAGCTATAAATTTTTATGGTAAACATCTATACTGGCAGCTGGATTTAGCCAAACCATCGACTATTGTATCCGCAATAGGTAAAACTAGTCTAATCAAGTGATTCTAGAGACGGTTATGGGGGCAGCTATCTCCCCTGTCAGTGTATACATCTTGTGCTCTTCTTGCAGCAAAAGCCATAAAATGTGACAACCGATGCAGACTTTGCGGAGTTCACACTGAAGATATCACCCACATCATAAGCAGTTATCCGAAAATGTTATCACGATATTATCTACCGATGAGGCATGATGTTGTAGCTAGGACACTCTATAATGAAATCCGTCAGAAGGATAATTCCGAGTACATAGAAATAAAAACCTACAATATGGTAGAAGCCATAGTCACTCATAATGAAAAGGAATACTAGTGGAATGTACCAGTGAAGACCTCAATAAAATGTAAGCACAACAGAACTGATATAATGATTTGGGATAGAGAAGAGAAACTGTGCACAGTTGTGGAGATTAGCTGACCAGCGGATGTTAACATAAAGCTACAGATCTGTGAAAGCGGGAACACCTATGCTGAACTATTCATAAATCTACAGTTAATCTACCCAGATTACAAGTTCAGGTTTATACCAGTAATTATTGATATATGTAACACACTGCCTAAATACCAATCTTGAGAAATTAGGCTTCTCAAAACCAGAAAGGAGAAAGCAAATTCGAAGGCTACAGATCTATTCCATTACTGGAACTATAAATCTGTAAAACTTTCCAGAAGTTTGTCCTTTAAATATATATGAGCATGTCTAGATATGTAATTCTATGAATGAGTGTACATACATAAAACATACAAATCTACACATAAATACATATATACAAACAAACATACATATATGCATACATACGTACATACATACATACATACATACATACATACAAAAATATCCTGTTGTTGATGTTAAAATTCCAATGAAGGAACCTTGGATCTAGGTTAGAAACCAGTTCTTTTTCTATTGGCAAGAAATCTTGAAATAAACTGAATAATGACACACACACACACGCACACACACATATTTTCCGATAAATGTTTGGCTATATATTACTGCAATACGTTGTAAAATACAAAATCGTAGGCTAGCGTTTGTATCTCTTTTGTACTTGCATAACACATCACACCAACACATCTGTCTCTCCTTCCGTGACCCAAATGTTGCCTGGCACCCCAGGCCTCGCATTTATTACTTCATCCATTTCCTTTCTTCACACCGTCTTCCTTCTCGAATTCCCTTCTTCGCTTCATTTTTCAGCTGGTTTGCATATGTTCAAACTGAACATCAACTGTATTAATCTTACCTACCTCCGCGGGCCTGCAAAAATCATGGGTGCAACTTCTTTCTTGCTGTGCCTTATAAATAAGATATGGCTATTAAGACTCGGAGTAATACATACATAAATATAGTATATAAATACACGCGTGTATGCACCCCTCATATACACATACATGTACACTTATACATACATGCTTATATGTGCGTGTGTGCATATTTACGTTATATATATATATATATATATATATAAGCAATGTTAATTCTCTATATGAAGTATTAACAGTAACTGCACGATAAAGTGTAGTATATTGCCACTTAAGTGTGGCTGACCCCTAGGGGTGGATGTTACTGTTGCTTTTAGCCCCAGGAGGACATCTCCTCCAGCTGGCTTATCGACACACGACTGTGTCCTGTTTGCCAAGGGAGTTATCCCTCTCACCTCGACCAGCAGCACGAACGTATCCGGATTTCAGGGTTATTTCCCTTCGTCGGCGTTCGACAGCTGATGACCTTGGTGAGAGAGACAAATCTGGCAAACCTTATATCTTCTTTTCCAGTGACATTCTTCACTGATATTGAAAAGGTGAAA
>NC_068982.1:174178049-174179943 GCF_001194135.2 Octopus bimaculoides | reverse complement strand
ATATATATACATATATATTAGGTCGTCAAGTATGGTATTTGTAAAAAAAATAGTTTGCTTATGTTTTATAAATACAAGGAATAGTTTTATTCATCAAAGTATGGCACCCATATTGTCAATACACTCTTGCCATTTCAGCGGTAGCTTGTTCCGCCCGGAACTGTAAAAGTCTGGCAATCTAGAGTCAATTAAATCTTGGAAGGCCTGTTTTACAGCATCGTCGGAATTAAAATTTTTTCCTGTCAAAACGTTATCCAAATTCTGGAAGAAGTAGTAGTCAATGGAGGCGAGATCAGGTGAGTATAACGGATGATGGAGAACTTTCAACTCTAACTCCTGTAGTTTCGCCAACGTCATTTTTGTAAATGTTTGGTCTAGCGTTGACTTGCAATAAAATAAGAGTGGATCTGTTGACTAATCTAGGCTGTTTTTTGTATGTTTCTGTATCATTTGGTCCAGTTGGCTGCAGTATACTTCGGCTGTAATTGATGAGCCAGGTTTGATGAAATCATAATGGATCACACCTGCACCAGACCACCAAACACACACCATCAGCTTCTTTTGATGAATTTTGCTTTTTGGACTGTGTATTTTTGGCTCGTCTTTGTTCAACCATTGTGCTGAAAGTTTACGGTTGTTGCATTGGATCCATTTCTCATCACATGTTACAATTTGATTCAAAAGTGATTCATTTTGGGGATGAGAAAGTAGCAAAATGCAGGCTTCCAAACGTTGCTGTTTCTGATTTTCATTGAGTTCATGTGGAAACCACTTATCCAACCTTTTCACTTTACCGATTTGAACTAGGTGAGTCAATATTGTTTGCTTGCTAACACAATAATTCAGTATTTAAATGAAAACATTCGGAACTGATGGAACACATAATGAAATGCGTTTGTCACTACTTCAGAAGTCACGCAAATTTGTGCAGACTTACTTTATGGGTAGCAATGAAACAGACGTTCAATAAAACTGTACAAAAATAAGTAGTAGATTTTTGTACGACATTAATTCACGGGCACTTTGAGATGGATCTGATTCGACGGTGGCTTTCAATTCGTCATTATCCACCTATGTTTCTGGTCGACTGCGTTGCTCTTGTGAGGTCAAAGTTACCTGAATGAAATTTTGCAAACCAATTTGATACAGTCTGCTGTGTATTTCAGTCTGAGTATTTCATTAGAATGAAATACTCCATTAATATTCCGAGCTGTCAGTGATGCTGTATTTCCAAGAAAGAACTCATATTTCAAAACTGTACGAATTTCCGAAACAAAAATAACAAAAATGATTTATAAATACTTTATAAAGTGCAAAATGAGTTAGAATAACGAAATAGAGTCAGCTCTCTGACAAAAAGTAAAGATTGTCAAAATATAATAATGGCGCAAAATGAACAGCTGTCAAAGTTTACCATATACCTTACTACAAATTTCCTACTTGACAACCTAATATCTACGTATCTATCTATCTATCTATCTATCTGTCTGTCTATCTATCTATCTATCCATCCATCTATCTATCTATCTATCTATCTATCTATCTATCTATCTATCTATCTATCTGTCTGTCTGTCTGTCTGTCTGTCCGTCCGTCTGTCTATCTGTCTATCTATCTAGCTAGCTCTCTTTCTCTCTCTCTCTCCCCTTCTCTCTCTATATATAGTGTGTGTGTGTAAAATTAAAACACAAGAAAGTTAAAAGGAAAAAAGTTTGGGTAACAATGGTCCATAAAATAAAAGATCCTTTAATATATAACATGAACTTGGTCAATTCAATCGACTGTATCTATTTCTCCAAATTTGGGATCCCGTGCCAAAATTAGCATTCTTCTTCTTCTTCTTCTTCTTCTTCTTCTTCTTCTTCTTCTTCTTCTTCTTCTTCTTCTTCTTCTT
>NC_068982.1:174172012-174178039 GCF_001194135.2 Octopus bimaculoides | reverse complement strand
TTCTTCTTCTTCTTCTTCTTCTTCTTCTTCTTCTTCTTCTTCTTCTTCTTCTTCTTCTTCTTCTTCTTCTCCCACGCGCGCGCGCGCGCATGCATGCGTGTGATTTTGTCTTTGTGTTTGTTTGTCACTCACACAGCGCTTCATAACTGTTTTTTTTTTCTTTACCTCTCAGTAACATTAGCGATTCGTAAAAAGAAGCGATAGAATAAGTAAGTACCGGGCATAAAAATGCATATATTGATTTTGACTTATGCGACTAAACGGTTTAAGACGGTGCCCCAGTGTAGCCGCATTCCAATGAGTGAAACAAATAAAAGAGGTAATTATAACCTTCAAAACCACGAACGAAGAATTAAGTTATATTCTTATATGAGTGTTTAATCTAGTAAATAACAAGGACACTAAAATATTTTCAAACCGCTCCTATACCATAGAAAAGACAACATATTTTGCAACGAACGACACAAAAATATCTCTTCACACTATACTTAAAATTATCTAGAGGAACTATATATACCCAGTATATATATATATAACAGAATATATATATATATATATACATTAGTATTTATAGCAGTATATATATAGCAGTATTTCCAAGACGCACATATACACCATTGCAAAACAGTACAGCATAAGCGTACGTGTAGTATTGCAATGCAATTATTTATTTTACTTTGTTTTACTCATTAGACTGCAGCCAAGCTGGGGTTTTAGTCGAACAAATAGACCCCAATACTTATGTATATTTTTATGTCTGATAATTATTACAAGGAGTGCTGAAAAGTCCCTGACTTTAAGAGTATCACAAAAGGGTAAAGCTGTTACTTTTACAGGGGAGGTAGGACAAATGTTTAGTAGATGTGCAGAAAGTCATGATGCTATGCAATATATCTTTCTCTTTTTAAGAGATTTAACACATGATGGCAGTTCCTACAGTAGGTTTTGATAATATTGAAGTACGGGTGGTCATGAAGTTTCTCTTTTTGCAAGACAAGGGATTGGCGAAAGGAAGTCTTGAAGGATGGCTGCTCATCTTATTCCACAGGGAAAAAAACCGGATGTCCAGGGTTTGGACCGGTCATTTGAAGGTCATAGATGAATCCTGGTCGGGACGGCCAACTTCCACGGCTGAAGAGAACAAAGCCGACGCTGTGCACGTCATGGTTTTCAAAGACAGCCGGATTTCAACTAAAGCCATAATTGAGATTCGAGGAATTTCCCACGAAAGAGTTGGCAACATCATCCACAACATTCTGGACATAGAAAGCTTTTCACAAAACGGGTGCCGAAATACCTGAACGCAGATAGGAAGCATATCAGAGCGACGACATCAAAGGTGATTTTGGACCGGTTTGCAGCGGGACAGGATGATTTTATGACTCGTTTTGTCACTATGGATGAAATTTGGATTTATTATTATGATCTCCAGACCAAGCAGCAATCAATGGATTAGTGCCACAACGGTTCACCGCGTCCCAAGAAGTTTCGGATCCAGAAGTTAGCCAGAAAGATTCTGGCTTCACTGTTCTGAGACAAATACGGAGAACTCGTAAAATAGTTATCAAAGAGTCGCACCATCAGCACAGAATACTACGTCTCCGTTGGACGAACTGCTTGAAGTTTTGAAGCAGAAACGCCGTGGAAAGCTGAGCCGTGGTGTCCTGCTTTTGCAGGGCGAAGCACCAGCACACACAGCACATGAAACTCTACAGAAAATACGCGACTCTGGCTTCGAATTGGTAGACTACCCGCTTTGGTCTCCTGACTTGGACCCCTCTGACTATCACCTCTTTCCACAACAGAAGAGACATCTCAAGGAAACGAAATTTCACTCCGATTCAGAAGTGATCACTGTAACAGAGGCTTGGCTGTAAGCCTCAAACTTCCGAATTATCTTTATAGGGCTTAGCAAAACTGAAGGACCGCTGCAATAAGTGCGTAAATCTGAGAGGCAAATATATAGAATAAAATAATAATTAACTGATCCTCTTGTATTTCCTTTTACCCAAGCCAGGAACTTTTCAGCTCTCCCTCGTAAACCGCACTCTTTTGCAGAACCATTAAGTTACAGAAACTTAAAGAAAGCAAAACCAGTTTCAAGCGGTAGTCAGGGTCAAACACTAACACACAGAGGCAAACACACACATATACGACAAGATTCTACACAGTTTCTGACTACGAAATTAACTCACAGGGCATTAGTCGGTCTGGGTAACAGTTGACGACACTTGTCCAAGGTGCCGTATAATGACACTGAACCCAAAACCATATTATAAGAAAGAGGGCTTCTTAACCACACAGCAAAACCTGCACCTATACATACATACATACATACATACATACATATATAGCATTCTTTATTTGTTGTACAATTCTTCAGCTATTCATGTTCTGTTAAATAAAATGAGTTGAAAGCTATTAACCAGTTTAATGTTCAATCAATCATATGTTCCAACGTCTCATCCAGTGTATTAGTTTTCAATTGCAATGTAATATGGAAGGATTAGCTGAGCATTTGGTTGATCAGAAACCAGCAGCAGAGTGAGAAAAAGGCAATTGTTATGTGTTAGAGTATTAGTTTCGGTCGAATGATCATTACATAAAATGGACTTCACTAACTTATTTTGTCTTGCGCAAGCGTGTTTGTTATCGATTGTTAGAGTATGTTGTTCAATGTTAATGTTGAAAGAACATTAGAGAATGATTCTCACAAGAGAATAAGACTCTCTGTTCGCTAGTGAGAAAATCATGTTTAGAAAGCCACCTATATTATTCCAAGTTAAAAATACACTATGTTTATTTACATATTTATTTTTTTAGATCTTTCTGTGTTATTCTATTGCGATGGCATTGAATAGAGTGTAGTTTAAATGATTTCAAATGTAGGAATTGAATAGTGTGGATGGGCGTGTTGAAACTGGCCTCTAAATCAAAATAAACAAGCTGTATACATGTATGCATATGCATACCTATATACATATATATATATATATATATATACACACACACACACACACACACACATATATATATATATATATATATATATATATATATATATATATATATATATATATCAAACCAAGCAACATATCAAACACGATGTACGTACATAAATATGCATGTATGCATGCACACGCACACGCACGCACACACACACACACACACACACACACACACACACACACATTTGTCTGTGGGTCTGTCTATGCATACAATTCACGCTACAAATGATGAGTTGTAGACTGTTTCGATCGGCTGAGTCTCTTCAACCACTCTTCAACCTTTAGCTATAAGCAAAGTTACACTTTGCGCTATTTGATTGTAGTGAGAACTGATTGAAAATTTATTCAACTCGAAGGCAATACCTACTGACTTGGCACCAGAACTATTATACCAAACTTGGCTTCATAATAGAAAGTTCAATGTATTGTTTTCCTTTCCAGTCTTCAGCCGTTCTACATGTTACGTGTTTCACATCCAAGCGAAACCCAAATCCTGTGATCACCATGGCTGGTATCGTTTTGTTATGTAGCTTCAGAGCAGCCTTGATCTAATAGATCTCATATGATTATATTAGTTCCAGCCATTACTATGGTTCTAAGGACGGATGGAACACTCTATTGCCCATGTTGGAGAGAAACTGAGAGACAACTTCTGCAGACATGTGTATCTATGTGTATGCTTGTGTGTATGTGTATGCGAGCATGTGTGTGTGTACGTTTAATCTACTAAGAAATTGAACTTTCTAATTGTACGTGATTTCAGTTAACTCGCGTTGACAATGGTCTTCCAAACAGCATGTATACATCAAATAAACTAAATGGTATTTTTTTTCTTTTAAAAACGGAATAGCTTTCGATCCCCCCCCCTTTTTTTTTGATCGTGTATAAGTGCTTATCTAGGTTTACAGTTTAATGATGTTTTAGTTGCGAATGTTGACACAAGGCCAGCAAGTTTGATGTGCGTGTGGGTGTGGGTGGGAGAGGGGTAAGTCGATTACATCGACCCTAGTACTCAACTGGCACTTATTTTATCGATCCCGAAAGGGTGAAAGGCAAAGTCGCCTCGGTGGAATTTCAACTCAAAACGTAAAGATGAGATGCCGCTAAGCATTTTGCCCGCATTGCAAACGATTCCTACCATTTCGTCGCCTCATAATGTTTATGCTGAAATTCATTGCAGACACATACTTGAGATAATTCATACACTCATAGGATATTTTTCTAGTGTTTAAAAAATTTCTTTTCAGCAAAAAGAACAATATATTCACTGATTGAAATGGCACCAGATATCTATCGTTTGCTAGACCATTGCATTACAGATTGTACTAAAATCACAGTTATTCATTCGTGATATATTCTGAGTGTGGCGTTCAATCATAGTCAAAAACAACTAAAAAGTGATTAATGTATAGCTATTTTATAGCCATTTATAAAGCCGAAGTTTGCGCTATGTTAATATCCATCGAATTATCTGTGAAACCAGCGACATATTGTACAAATATAAAATTTATTTACCAGTTGACAGGTATAACTAATTTCAGATTTATTCATGACTTTTTCAATTCCAAATTAATAGTGTCAGAGACAATTCGTTGAGGTTAATTATCTAATGATAAACGAAATTTTTTTCCCGGACTTATAGAAATAATCAAAATTGTGGTAATTTTTCTTTTCTCACCATATATTAATTTCTCATTCAATTTTTCATACTCACTATATTAATTATGTTAACAATAGCTGAACAAATAGTAACATAGATGTTCATTTAGTACACACATACACGCATATACACCCCAAACACGCGCACTAGCGCACACACGCATACATACACATAAGCACAATATAATTAACTGTAATTGCTTACGATTAAGCAAAAAAGTACAGAATACAGATTGGTATACGCACATGCGTGGATTCACATATAGTATGTGCATATACATACATACATGCATATATACATGCATACAGACATACATCATACATACATGCATACATACATGCATACATACATATACATACTGATATATATGTATAAAGAGAGAGAGAGAGATAGAGAGAGAGAGAATGAGAGAGGGGAAGAGATAAAGTTCAGGTAAAATCGTGTCAATGTCGTAATATAGTAGGTATTTAAGTGCTTAGATTTACCACCTAAAACTCCGACTTAAACTGCAAGTAAATCAAAAAGCAGTATTGTAGTTGCTTAGCAATGAATGTCTATAAGTGGTTTATCACTGAGCAGGTACATGTACGGTAGAAATAAAAAGTAAACAAGCAAACAATTGGTATTAGTTTAGAGCATGGAATTTATATATTTGAGCATAATCGCAGTTTTATTTCAATAGAATTGTTAAAACACAGAATATCATGTAAAAGTAAGGGAATAAGAAGGTTTGCATTAGGTCTCTTACAGCTGTTTCCAAAATAGATGCGCCTTTCTTAACAGACGAAGATAAATTTTGTGGCGACTCCAGTCCGACCCTCCACTTCGCACATCTTCCCCAACCTACCCCTTGCCTCCTTCAAACCTACGTGACCTCCTGGTCCACAGTTTCTTCCCTAACCCCAACTCCCAACCTGGCTCGTTCCCCTGCTCCTACCCATGCTTCCACACTTGCCCCTACCACTCCAACACCACCATCCTCACAGGCACCCAACATCGTCCCTATCATATCACTGACTTCTTTACTTGCACTTCTAGCAACGTCATTTACTGCATCTCCTGCTCTTTCTGCCCTTCTCTGTACATCGGTCAAACGTGACTGACCGCGGGGATACTGGACTCGGCAATGAGACCCGGTCTCGCGCCATTTCCCCTCTGCCAGTCATTTATTACAACACCTGTCTGTGTTCGGATTCTCTTTGCATAGTGGCCATCCGGACTCCTGCCTTTGCCGTGAATAGAAATTAAACTTCTCTCTTCGCTCCTTTGTGTTCAACTCCCTCCCCTCTTCGTCTGATTCCCTCCTCTCCTCTCTTCATCTGACTGCTACTTCCTCTCTTCACTCTTACCCACCTCTCT
>NC_068982.1:174171109-174171699 GCF_001194135.2 Octopus bimaculoides | reverse complement strand
CACACCACCACAAACCACCACATCACATCACACCACCCCACACCACTCCGCACACACTAACGTTGACCACTTCCCAGCGCCCACACCATCATCCACACACCCACACATTACAGACGCACAGACGTACACACACACACACACACACACACGCAGACATCTACACGTCAAAGTCACCAGCTCCTATCCGCGCGCACACACATACTTTCACACATACACACACGCACGCACACCTTCGTTTTGGGATCACCAGCACTTTATTATCTTCTCTTCTTCCTAGCTCTCCCCTCCAACTACCTTTTTCCAACCAGTCACTATGATTGACCGCTAAATCCCCAAGTTTTTTTTTTAATTCTCTCTGTTTATTTTGTCGTGTTCCTTTCTGTTGAAGATCGTAGGCTCGAAACGTAAAAGACTTTCTCACCTTCCCGAGCGTCAAACTAATACACCTCCTTGTTGTTTATACACCTGTCTTCGTCTTTTGTTCTACTGTAAATTTCAAATTTCAACTACATATATATTATATAATATATGATATATAATATATAATATATAATATATAATATATATATATATATATAATATATATATAT
>NC_068982.1:174169257-174170385 GCF_001194135.2 Octopus bimaculoides | reverse complement strand
CACTTTATCGTGCAGTTACTGTTAATACTTCATTTAGAGAATTAACATTGCTTATATATATATATATATATATATATATATATATATATATATATAATGAAAGCGTATCTTCCACTAGGTCAGACTGAATCGATCAGATATATAATCAAACGCATTGCAGTCATGACAACCACCTTTCTTTAAGTACAGGTTTAATGTATCTAGGACTGTAATATCTAAAGTGTCCTTGCTTTTAAAGACACCTGGGTCTGATATAATGATGTTGTTTAATGTCAGGCAAGAACTAATCGAGAAACTACATTACCAAAAGTGTTCCTGCTGTAACAATTCTGGTCTTTTTTCCTCAAAAGGATAACATTATCCATATGCAGCTAGTCCGTACAATATTTTCAGAGAGTAGGACATGGTACGTACGAGAACTGAGTTCTATTTCTTGCACGTCGATACGATCGCATAGAATCTCTCTTGCTGACTCATCGTTGTTTCTGTTTTCAGCTCTTGTGCTTATGAAAAAAAAAACTTAGGCGACATAATCTCGTCTTGCATTTACTTTTTGTCGTTACTGATGCTTGCCTGAAGGCATGGATTCTAACTTGTATCGAACCAACACGAATAGGATAGGCATTTTTTTTTTGCGCGTGTGTTCCACATATAGCTGTACATCAGTGCATTTAAAAGGCCTTAGGGGATCTTAATGCTGATATTTAGGTCTGGTTTCAATGCGTCGACTGGATGTAAGAAACATATTTCACCCTCTGTTCTTCACCTTTGAACAGCACACCATCATCTTCCTTTACATTCAACACTGTTATTATTGTTATTGCTGTTATTATTGTTGAAATCGATATTATTGCTGGTGTTGTTTATCACCATCATCATTACCTTCTTCTTCTTCTTCTTCTTCTTCTTCTTCTTCTTGCTAGTGTTGTTGATGTCATCATCATCATCATCATCATCATCATCATCATCATCGTTGTTATGTTTTAAGCTGTAAAATGTGATACGATTGATGGCGCGTTAAACAGTTTCAGTCGACTTTGAAATTTTCTGTGTATATTAATGCTGTAGAGTCAGTATTGCACACGATATAGCTCTCTCTCTCTCTCTCTCTCTCTCTCTCTCTCTCTC
>NC_068982.1:174165039-174167837 GCF_001194135.2 Octopus bimaculoides | reverse complement strand
TATATATATATATATATATATATATATATATATATATATATGTATATATATATATATACACACACACATAAATATATATTTTCATACACACACAAACACATATACGAAAACCCAAACTTAACGGGTTTAAGTGATGCGTGAAACATTTGATGCCCTCATGGTTTCCACTGCAGAGGTTTTAGCGCGCGCAGACGCAAACGGACACACTCACACAAACACCCACATTTATATGTATGTATGTACTTATGTGTGTGTCTGTGTGTATGTATGTATGTATGTATGTATTTATGTATGCATGTGTGTGTGTATGTATGTATGTATGTATGTATGTATGTATGCATGTATGTATGTATGTATGTATGTATGTATGTATGTATCTTCATGCTGCACATGTTCCCATTTGCAGAATGATGACGATTTCAAATTCTATATGGAACTATGTTTGTTTTTCTTTCGGAGAGCAACAAAAATAAAAATGATAGTGGGAAGCTGTAATATAGTAACGTTGTCTGTTTGGTATAAAAATGATTTAGATGATACTAAAATGTTTCTGTACAAAAGCATATGGTTTAATATTCTGGAACCTCAACGTTCTTCTCGTACTTAACCTAATTCTGTCTATTTTACAAATTATTGGGTCGCTAGCTAAGATTACTCTTATCCACAACTAAGCAATTTACTGATTATGAAAGGATACCTACTTTCTTGGCAAGCATTATCTGTATTGTTGAGCCCAAATCTATATCCGTATTATTTCCATTTTGTTACTATTTGTTTCCGAAATAATGTAAACGATATCTTGTAAATAATCTCATCAAAAGACTTCGAACAAAAACTGAAAGCATATAAAATAATGTAGTTTAATATTCTAGGTGTTGTGGGAGAATGATGTCACATAATTTATTGATTATAGAGAAATAGCTAATGATTTCGTTTCCAAGATTAAATTTGGGGTGAGCCCTTCTCTCTTCTTTGTCTGTGTGCCTGTCTCTTTGTCTGTCTGTCTCTCTCTCTCTCTCTCCCTCCCTCTCGAACAGCTTGACCAAAGGACAAAGTTTGCTCAATACCTTTTGCAAGGTCTCCAAGACTGGCAGGTGGACGTTATTCTCAGAAGAGAAATCTTTCCCGAATGTTTGCAATAGACGTGACTCCACTACAAATCACTCTTGAGGTCTTCGAGTGAATGCTAACGAAACACTCGGCAGTATTATAGATTTGCTGCTACTACTTTCAACATCTAGTTGGACTGGATCATTTGCGAATTAAATGTCTTGTTCATCAGCACAAACAGCGTCACTAACAGTATACAAACTTAGTTTTCCAATATCATGTCACATTCAATTTATCCATGTTTTATCTCCTTTGAAGAAATAAATTTATCTTAAATATTATCCAGATTAATCCCGATTTGATCGTTTCCTTATATACTTTTATAGAGAGAATCATGTAAAAGGAAGGAGCTTACATTCTGAAAACCACTTTCATACATCAAAACGATATAAGAAGTCATATTCATATGTATTTATAAAATAACACACTGTCTTCTTTTTTAGCGATTTGCTGTGTGAGTACAACCGACTGGTTTCACTGTCATTACAACTCCACAGTATTCGCTTGACTACCCCCCCACCATCACTACCTTACACTCATGGTACCGAGATGATAAAGAAACGGGGAACTACTTATTAAAATGCCAAAATATTTTAGTAGACTGCCGCACAGTAATTACCGCATGCTTTTTATTGCGTTTCTCAGAAGTGTGGTTGATAGTGGATTTTAGGAAAGTGGTAGAAAAGCAGATGTCTTAGTGAATATAGAAAAATAAATTATTTTATTTCATTTTTTTTGGGGGTGGTGGATTTCTACTGAAATGATTTCAGGGAGATTTGTTTGCTATTTCTAGTAGGTCCGGCGACCACAGAGCTCCTCCTTCGTTGGTTCACTAAGTCAGTCATTTAGTGTGGTCGAATCAATCAAATTATGAATCTCAAATACGTAGTACCCTGAAAAAATAAAAAATCAATTTTTGGCTCAAGAACTCGTTCCCTAACGATTTCATAATATAAATCATTCTTAGGACATTCTTACATTTCCACCCTCTTTACCAATGACGGTAGTAACCTAAATTAGATAAAATGGCTTTAACCGGAAATCAGAACTGCGTTGCAGTTGGCAAGGTAAAAGAGAAAACAAAAATAATAATAAAACAAATTACACATCATTTCGAAACGATAATCTTAACCACATTTCGTTTCCGACTGCTGGCTAAGTCTACATATAAAGTTAACCAAGCACAATCTATCCAACATATTTAGTAACTACTTTTTATATAATCTCTATCGAACTGTTTAGTCAAATCTGGAAGCTGTTAAGCTTTCTGGTAATCTGAATCGCAGGTAGTTAACCGTGTGGTGTGTGAGTGCGCGTGCACGTATGTGCATTTGTGTGTGTGTGTGTGTGTCTGCGTGTGTGTGTGTCTGAGCATGTGTCAGTGTGTACGTGTGTTTTTGTTAATGTATTTTTCTTTTTTTCTTTTATTTATTTTTGAGTTAATTATTTACAGCTATCGTTTCTAAAGCAAAGAACTCAGTGATTTTTATGGACATAATGTGATTAACATAAAATGTTAACTTTATTGATTTATAGATACAGGAAATACTGTTATTTCTCTTCGTCGAATAAAAGAAAGAAAAGAAAAAAAGTGAGCAACAACGAAACTGCTAAAACAGCATCATCGTCATCACCAGCAGCAACAACAACAACAGCAATAAAAAAAGCGAAATCTACACCCACTATAT
>NC_068982.1:174164137-174164769 GCF_001194135.2 Octopus bimaculoides | reverse complement strand
ATATATATATATATATATATATATATACATACATATATATACATGCATACACACACACACACATATATATATAGCCACATCCATATTATTGCACGTTCACGCACACAATCATACACACGCAGCATTTGTTTCACATCTGAAACGTTTATTTTTATTTATGTATTGGAAATCTAGCGATGCATGCAGAGACGTGCATATGTGATAGCAACAGCAGAAGAACCGGCGGTTGTATAGTTGTGGCTTGCATCTTAGTTTTTAAATGTCTATTTTCTTTTTTTTTTTGCTCTATTTCACTTTTTGTTTTAAATAAATACATTCACACACATTTGCATGTATATGTGTACTTATGTATGTGTATGTGCATGTACATATGCATACGTATATTTACATGTGTCTGTGTATATATACATATAAGCACACAAATATACTCACAGATATATGTACATATGTATGTAAGTATATAAAGAAAATATGTATAAATATATGATTTTCAGTGGTTTGGCCTTTTCTCTCTGCTTGTGCTTCATTCAGCAGATTTCTTATTTGTATGTGTGTCTATGTGTGTATTTATATATGTAGAAATAGATTGATATATATATATATATATATATATATATATATATATATATATA
>NC_068982.1:174161990-174163948 GCF_001194135.2 Octopus bimaculoides | reverse complement strand
TGTGTGTGTGTGTGTGTGTGTGTGTATGAGTGTATGTGTATAACTCTTCGAAACGCTTAGTTTAGTATGGTGGCAGCTGATGAAGGGAATGTTCTCTATGTGGTCTGTGTGTTTTCTGTGCTGTGTTTATGTTCTGTTTTTCATTTTGTCCACGTTTTTTGTGACGTCCTGTACCTAGATATGCATATATATATACATATATGTACGTATATATGCATATATTTTACATATTATTTGTATTATATATTATATGCACGAGTGGACAAACTAAAGAAAAAGGCACTCAACATATTTAGTAGAAGTTACATCTACTATATAAAACAGTTTGATTCGGCTCCATGTGACTGGGAGTTTCGCAGGCTTCTTACAGAAGCCTAGCTCAATCAAGCTTCGAATACTGAATTGGGAAATACAAGAAGTCCAAGATGGCTACTGGAAAATGGCCAGCCATTGGCCAAGGTGAATCACAATGGTGTTGTAGTGAGATCGACAATTAGCGACACCAAATACATTACAAAAGAGAGTTTCTTGGATCGCTTGGCTGGTGGCGCCTTGGCACCTGCTGAGCCTTTGAAGGGACTTCGAAGCCGAATGAAGCAAGGCGTGTGAATGAGTGAATGTGTGTGTGTGTATACTAAATATATGAGTGCGTAAATGAGGGTGTGTTATTGGTTGCATTAATGTGTGTGTATGTGTGTGTGTGTGTGTGTACGTGCGAATACGTGTGCTTTAATGCCTGCTGCATACGCGGGCATTCGCGAACGCATTTATGATGCATGTATAGGTGTGTACGCATAAGTTTGTGCATTCTTGTATTTGTGTATAGAAGTATATATATTGTATCTATGTATGTATGTATGTATATTTCCGTGACGGTCTATGTCAATTTGTATGTGTGCATACGATTGTGTACAGCTGAATGTGCTTATTAGGTATGTATCTGTCTAGGATTTTATATGATTGAGTGTGTATCTATACAGTACTATGTAAAGTGTGTTCATTCTCCTTCTTTAATTTTATATATATATATATATATATATATATATATATATCGCTGCTTTTATGCAAAAGTGCCGTAATTCCAAAACGTTGTTTTTTCAGAAAACGAAAAAGTAGTTTCACCAATCCATTTCTTTTTACATTAGCAACAGTTTCAGCTTAACAATAATACATTGTTGGGTGCATAAAATCGTAACATAATGCATGTATGATATTTTCAGTCAGAAATATTTTTGCAAAAGTGTCGTATATGGGATTTATTGCACTTCTGAAAAATGCTGAACCGTTGTACAACTTTCATACCTTGGCATCTAAAGCAGCTGGAGATACGATAGTTTGACCAAAAGAACTGGCTATTGCCAGCAAAATTAATAATTGGAAAGGATGCATTTGGCCAAATACGACAGTTTAAAATAATAGCATACGTCCCTACATATCCCATCCCACCCACCCCATCCCTTAGACAACCACACCACTCCACACATCACCACACCACTACACTACACACCAACATATCACCCCACATCACATCACACCACCCCGCACACACTAGCACTGACCCCTTCCCAGCACCTACACCATCATCCACACACCTATACATGCACACACGTACACGCCAAGGTCACCAGCCCCTTCCAACAAGCACATACACGCACGTACACCTTCGTTTCGGGATCACCACTACTTTATTATCTCCCCTTCTTCCTAGCACTATATATATATATATATATATATATATAAAGTCTGTCCTACCAGCCATGACGAAGGGAAATAGCCCTGAAACTCGATTCGCCTTTATATATTTATATTTATATATTTGATCCTTTATATTGAACACTCAATATTTCATCTACATTCAATACTTTATTTCATGGCGCCATCCGTTTTAATTTTATTTTATTTTATATTACATATTGTATATTATAATATATATTGTATATTCCATATTCTATACCCCA
>NC_068982.1:174148379-174157587 GCF_001194135.2 Octopus bimaculoides | reverse complement strand
TGTGTGTGTGTGTGTGTGTGTGTGTGTGTGTGTGTGTGTGTGTGTGTGTGTATGAGTGTACATATACATAAACAGATATATAGGCGCAGGTGTGGCTGTGTGATAAGAATCTCGCTTCCAAAACACATAATTCTGTATTCAGTCTCACAACGTGACACCTTGGGCAAGTATTTTCTACTGTGACACCTTGGGCAAGTATTTTCTACTATAACCCGGGCTGACCAAATTGTGGGTGGATTTAGTTGATGGAAGCAGAAGGAAGCCTGTCGTATAGGCCGCTGGTGTTTATAGAGTGCTAAACGCTTTCGGTATGCAAATTAGGGATTCCTTCATAGAGTACCTGTCGCATTTATTGAGTATATAAATAGTTTGGCCGCTTGTTTCTCTGGAGACTGTCAGAATGATGTGGACACCTCTAATGAAAACCCTATAAGCTTCGAAAATCGATTAAATTTATTCATCACTGTTCTTTTTCAGTCTGCAGAGAAATGACTAAAATTGGCCCTGTTTATAATTATACCATATTTTACATATATATGTGTGTGTGTGTGTGTGGGGGGGTGTATGTGCGTGCGGGCGTCTTTGTGTCTGTGTTTGTTCCCCCAACATCGTTTGACAATCGGTGCTGTTTGGTTTATGTCCACGTAATTTAGCTGTTCAGCACATGAAATCTATGGAGTAAGTACCAGGCTTAAAACGAAAAATAAGTACTGTGGTTGATTCGTTCGACTAAGTTTCCTCCAGGCGGTGCCCCAGTATGGCCGCAGTCTATTGACTGAAACTAGTAAAAGATAAAAATATGCATATACACACGCGCACACAAACAAACATTCATGCGCACACATACACATACTCACTCACTCATACACACACATACACGCACACACATACATGTTAGAATTTGCTTTCGTCATACCATATTATTCACGCTCAATACTCGTATTTAACCCAGTTGAAGCTATTTAGCATTCTTTTGCTGTTGAAATCTTTGGCCTTTTTCTTGCAACTCGTCCATTATATCGAAAGTCTCTTAATGGTTTTCTTACGCAATATCATTGCATATTCATAGAACTTGAAGCCTCTCAAACATGTTTAACAACTTCCCTCTTAACTCTTCTCTTTGTTTTCTGTCACAAGCTTCGTACCACCTTTCAGATCATTATTGTATTCAGCAACGTCCTTCTTCGATTCACCTCTTGACTTGTCATTCACTGTTTGATGATTTATGCCAAAAAAATTATCAGTTTCTCGATGGACTTTTTATAATGATACCAAAAGCTGATTTACTGTTGTTTAAATTCATCGAGATGTTTTTTTTTATGGTTTCATAGTTGTGTTTTGTCAAATTAGAATCGCAACGAGCCCAAAAACCTGCACTGAGCAGAAAACATGTTTATGGGTCAAAAAGCAAAAAGCAAAGAAATCTACGTGTAGCTTAAAACTTTTCATAGGCTGTTTGTTCGCCATCACTAACATTAAATTGTTTACCCTTGAAATAAACTGCAAGATTCTAATGTGGAGCATCCAGATAGTTTTGTGCACCACTAATGTGACCATCAGTTCAGAATATGCCATTATTTCAGGTTCCATCAACCTTTCTGGCTATGCCTAAATTCACGAAGTCCCTTCATAAAAGCAACTGCAAACATAGTATTGATTCCTATTGGTAATATATATTTCGAAATATATATTTCGTAATATATATTTCGTCTTTCTTTCCTACATATTTCCTCTTTCTTTCCTCAATAAAGAAGTACAAACATAAATTTTTCGAACACAGTTAAAATAGTGGCATTTCTTTTCACAACCTCTTCGTGGTTAAATGATATATCAGCTAGGCAGTGGAAAGATATCTCTGTTCACACAGTTGATATCTAGTCCTGTGTATTTTATTATTTGTTCGAAATGTATTCTCGGTCAGTTCCGAAGGGAGGTACATCTAAAAGATTCTTTTTTTATCTCTTTTTCTTTTGTTCTATTTCTTCTCTTCACGATTTTTATTGCAGAAAGAGGATGCTTTTACTATGGTATTGTCAAATTTCTGAAATGTTTTTGTCCATTCATTTTCGGTATAAAGGTATGCGTAAAGCTACAGTATTTTGAAGCATTTTTTTAAAATACAAAGTTTAACATTTTGTCCCCGTCGCCATTTTTCATTATATTCTGCTCGAAAGCTCTGCTGTCATACCTGCTATTGTAAAGATGCACTACCACGCATCTCCAACGTGTAATTCCATATTTTGCCTGTATTGTTACTGTTCGTGTTTAATTAGTTTGTGTTATTTTCAATTTATTCAAAATTTTTTCTAACATTCATCACATTTAAAATTTTCGCCTTCCTACACAGGAGAGCTGGCTACCACCGTTATCAACGATAGCCATATTTTCAAAACTTTGCACAAAGCTGAAACTGAGTAACAACAACAACAACAAATAACATATCTAACCTTCAGAGCAGAAAAATTTCAACAAATTTTATTCAATACCCCTGTTGATATTTTATAAAAAACAAAATATTCAACAAGCTTTAACTTAAAGAAAAAAACTATAAAGCTAAACACGAGCGATGAGAAACGCGTCATGTCACGGTAAAATCCAATAGCAACAATATCCCTAAAGAAATAATATTAATAATAATAATAATAATAATAATAATAATAATGATAATAATAATGATGATGATGATGATGATGATGATGATGATGATGATGATAACAATAAATTATGCAAGTCACATTTAATAAAATTGCAACCTATTAAACCACCCAAGCCACACATCATATAAACTATACACTGTCACCATCCAATACTAAAACGTAAACGCAATACAAAACACACAGCACACACAAAACGCAAACACCACCAGACATAATAACTTGGCCCACACAGCAACTAATCTGTACAAGAGATGAAACACAAAACTAAAGCTAGAAATAACAACCTTATTCTCCTCAACAAAGCAAAACTGATGTAGTATACAAACGCAATTCTACATCACTATAAATCAATACTGTATATACTTCAGGAGCTCGGAGTGCAGCTTGTAATGTAGGAGATGCTCGCACAAAACTGTTACAAACACAATAACATGACTAATAGCAATAATCGTAGCTTATTTTTACCTCCAAGACTCAATCATACCAGCTATAGACTTGTTACAAATGTGATACAAACACGTGTTTGGATCGACTTAAAAAATTAAGGAAACAAGGAAAACATTATCCTAGCATACACGAGTAAGAAGACGCCACCTAATCGGGGTCAGTGCACCCCACAATTCTGCATGTCTGCCATTCCTCTTACTAAAGCTTGATATCCCCAAATCGCCCACGAACACTTTTGTGGTGTATGGGATAGAAAGCTTCCAACGTTTGGTACATCTTGGCTGTGCTATGATAGACCATCCAAATAATCTACACAGGAGATCTACCACCGTTATCAACGGTAGCCATATTTACAAAACTTCGCACAAAGCAGAAACAGAATAACAACAAAAAATAACATTTCTAACCTTCGGTGCAGGGAGATTTCCACAAATTTCATTCAATACTCCTGTTAATATCACCTGAATGTCTCTTTAAAACTTTGCTCTACTAACCTCCTCGCCAGGTTAACAAGGTATTTGTTATAATTCTGGCTTTCACTAATTGTTATGTCAATTTTTGCTAATGTGACACCTGTTAAACTGCGTAACTTATCTTTTACTGTTTGATTTTTAAAAATCAGTAGAATTGTTTTTGATGCGGCGTAAATATTGTTACCACCTTTGTAGAAGCTTTATTATGCCTCTATATTCATGACGCCATGTTTACAAATAAAAGGGTGATGTTTAACGTCAATTAAGACAATAAAGACAAACAAGAACAGTCTAGCGCAATAAAATAATAACAGGAAAAAGTTCACTTCAAAGGGGAGAGAATCTAAGTCATCAAAAGAATGCTGTCTTTCAACCTTGCCGCCGACCAACAGTTACATAGGTAATGTAGACCATGCCAATTTAGTCACTTTATCCAGCTTGCACAAATTTAGTGGAAGGAAACACCACCCTCTTAACACTTACCTTCCTTTTGGAGTAGTGCTAAAAAAAATAAAACATAAAAGAATCCATGAAAGCTCGAACTAAGTAAAGGCTCTTTCCTTAAACCATCTCACCGCCCTCAGTACGCTTTCTCCGCCTGAGATGGAGGAGTGCTACCTGCTCTTTCTTGCTAACAGCAGATGAGAAGTCGATCTGCTTGGCAAACTTGGCTGATGGCCTCACCATTTATTCATCCTAGGTGCATTTTCAACATTTTAGTTGCTGGAATTCAGCACATACCTATCTGTTAAGTTTATTTCGAACAGGCAAAGCCGCTCTGCAGCACTACCAGGCTCATGAATTTTGTATTTTCAATAATCCCCGATCTGAGCAACCCGTTAGAAGAGACTACTTAGAATATCATCATTGATGCCTAGAATAGCTCCTCCCATGCCATCATAGTTCATATTTTCCCTAATTCTTTCATTCGAACTATCAGTGAATGACTACCACGTGTCAACGGTTCAATCTCAACCTCTGCTTGTTCCAGTACTGCAACTGGTCAAGAGACGAGCTGTGAGAAGTTGTGTCGCACAAACGATGACTACATCTGTTCATCATTATTGTCATTTAGAAATATTTTCAGATGCGTCGGCCTTACCATGTGATCGCCAACCGTATAATCTTTTGACACATTGTACTGAGTGCTTGAAGAATCTTCTGACCAGCGGAACTTAACTTTTCCTCAGAATCAACAAGACGTATGTCCCGATCTGCTCTAGTGTTTTCTAGGACACTGGTAGTACTGTACTAATGAAACAACAAAGGATTTAATTACACCGCCTGCCTTTTCAGGAACAGCTTTCTCTCGACCACTTTGTCAGTGAGACTGGTCACTCTGTATTAATATCAACGTTTCTAACAGCCAAATGGGTGCTTATATTAGGGTAGGTAAGAATCGATTACATCGACCTGAGTAAATAGAGTAATATTATTTTATCGACCTAGTAAGAATAAATGGTAAAGTTGATTTTGGCGAGGTTTGAATTCGGTGTCGTAAAGGACCTTGAGTAAATGCAACAAGTCATTTTAGTCTACTTCTGTTTTGTTTCTACCACCCATCAGCTTCCAAACAACAACAGTAACAGCAACAACAGCAGCCGTAGCAGCAGCAGCAACAACAACAACAATAACAACAAATAGAAGCAAAAACCGCTACCAATCAATCAATCGGCCTTCGGACCTAACCAGTCGCGATTCACAGAACGGGTTGTATTAATCATTCTTTCGATCGCTGAATACAAAACTTGTCTCGCGAGATCGCTGTTCGGGTGATTTTCATGGGTCCACATCTCACCCTTGTATACCATTCCGTCAAAAAGTAACCCATTTGCAGCTGAGTGGACAAGAGCAGCGTGAAAGAGCACAACGTACAGCCAGTCAGGGAAACGAAACCACAATCTAACCACTTGGCTACAGGCGTTCCCTAAAACCACTACTACAGCAGCAGCAGCAGCAGCAGCGGCGGCAACAGCAAGTACAACAACACCAGTAGTAAAACCCGCAACAATATTGGCAAAATCAACAGCGGTAGAAACAACGACGGCGTTAACAAAAACAGTGATAAATACCATAGTTATAAGAAGTATTTGTCTGCGTGAGTGTGTGAGTATACACGAATGTGTCATGTACGAGAGCTTGTATGGTTGTATGTATTGCAGGTTATGAGATGGTAATGATGGCGGCGGTAGAGTAGCTCGCTCATGAAAATAAACTTAATGCTCAGACAAGGAGAAGAGAATGTAATGGTAAGCAAACAACTCAGAGTAAAATATTTCAAACATTCGCAGCAACAACAACATCGACGTCGACAGGGGCAGCAGTTGGTGATACAACACTAATGCGAATAGCCGCAATAACAGTATACAACAACAACAACAACAACAATAATAATAATAATAATATGCTGCTATTGCTACAGCTACTATAGAAATGAAAGTAAAACAAAATAACAGTAGCAACAGAAATCCTTTGTAACAGAAGAACGACGTCTCAAATTTATAATGATAGGAAGAGTCGGTTGATCGCTTCTTGAGATATTACTGGTACTAACTTTATTGATGTTAGAGGGAAAGAACGGCGTCGGGATTTGAACATACAATACAGAAAGATGAATAAAAATATTCCGTATTGTTATTGTTATTTAGCCCTGAGTTGGCCCTGATTGTGTAAAAATACGATGCAATGCTTTCCAGGCGTGACCTTTCCATCGTTTTAGTGCTACCTTGGACTGTGTCCTTAATTTATTTAGGACGGGTATAATTCGAAAGTTGGTTATTTGACTGCTATTTCTAGCTGGAGGAACGATTACAAAGAGGCTCACTCGATGGATCCTGGGACTCCGTTATATCTGTTACCGTGAACATTGTTGTTGTGACAATGTGTGTGTATGTGTGTGTGAGAGAGCATGTGTGTGTCTGTGTGTGTGAATGATGTATGTATGTATATATATATATATGTGTGTGTGTGTGTTCTGAACGGGCGAAATATGGGTATAGGTATTACCGGATTCAATATGTTACCTGTATACCTTGTCGCATCAGGCATCGTTTTAATTCGTTTGTTTCGTCGCTTATGCTCTCCGCCTAATTTGTACTGGATCTAATCGCTACCTTCTCAGTTATATTGGTGTATCTTGAAAAAAAACAAACTAGAACACCCCCCCCCGGAAAGACGAGGGTTTGCTTTGCTGCATGCATTATAAGTGTTCACCGCATGTGCTTCCGTAAAATATCAGACCAATAGAATATTTACTTCGTAGTTTTTTCTTTACATCTTAATGTTTGAATAATGTCAAACAACGTGTAATACTACTGAGTATTTTTATTTGCAACTCGTCATTATAAAATTCTTTAGTTAATCTCTGAGTACGAAGAACGCCAGATAGGCACAATCGCAAGAGTATTGAGATACTGCACTTTTGTATTTATTAATGATTTTCATGTTCTGAGTTCAAATCCCACTGCGGACGACTTTGCCTTTTATTTATCCTCGATCAACTAAAGTATTTTAGTGAGGTTGAGTCAAAAGGCTTTTGGATTTTCACCGATAATTTTCGCAATTTTTGTCTTCGTATTATATCATTAATTTGATACAAGTTGTGCAATCGTTACTGAAATGCTTATTTATTTATTTACTTTTTGCATATATAAAATATAAGCATTATTCTTTATTTTTACAGCTTTAATAATGAATGACAAACAAATTACAATCAGAACCATTTTACGTTACTTTTGAGGAAACGGACTGAGTGCAATGGCAGTAGCAAAAGGAAAAAGAAATAAATGCGGAAGGACCAGGAAGTGTCAACGAATGTGTGACACAAAACTGGTTCAGACGTTGGTAACACCAGCCTCGAAGATAAACCAATGTCAAGGAGACCTGGTTGGAAGACCTGATTCAAGCAAATAGAAGAGAAAGGTAGTAGGTGAATCGCAACAAGTGCAGCACACATCAGGACCCCTCTTCTTCACGCTTCCCATGGAAGATGAGGAAAATGTTTTCAAGCATTGAATTTCCATTTGCTGTCATTATCCTCTACTTGGAGTGCTAGGCATGTCGTGGTTAATGATGTACAGACATGCGCTGAGGCCGCAACATCTCTCGCGTTTCCTTGAAAGTGAGCAGACATGGTCGCCAGTCCTGGATAAAGCATACTCCGTCGTAGGGTGCCTGACACCTAGTGTCGCCAATGGCGTAAGCGGCCAGTGGAAGCTGTGTCACAGTGTTTTATAGAGCATTAGTGGCGGCAAAGACAATGCCATTCATGAGGCATCGATGAGAATCAGCTAGTTAGTCTGTTCTAGCAGACTGGCTATCCAGGAGCCTATGGATAATTTTCAAAATTCCTTGACCTGGCAGTGCTACTCTGGGGCCTTGCCAACCATTAGCCGGGCCTGCTGGAGATGCGAGCAGGCCAAAAGCAGTCTTGCACTCGCTCGTACCGTGCCCGAGCATTGTTGACAAGTGGAGTTATGTAGAACCGCTACATTCATGTGTAGAACACATCCGGATACCGGTTGACTTCATTGTGAAGAGTACTCTGTCGCATTCCTTTGGTTAAGAAGGGTATGCAGTTTTCTTTTGGTTGGTGGCCATGGCAAGAGACGTTGTATGGTGAATAACGTTGAAAATATTGAAGCCAGACACCTCTCTCGTGGGTCAAGCCAGCATTGGTACATTTAAGTTACATTTCAAAAGGAAGATGAGATTTGAGAGGTAAGCGCTGCTTCCCGCTAAGAATAATTTTGTTGAAATGTAAATTCGGCGTGGATGGCCCGAGTGGATGGGTCTATGCTGAGCTGTAGAGCAGAGCAAACAGATGGGAGAGTGGTGCCGGGGTGATTCAGTATCTGTAAAATTCTTTGGTTACCCTTGGGTGATATTCCCCTCTACTGGGGTATTTTGTTGCAATAATTTTCTTCTTTATTCTTATTATTTTGATTGTTTACACATGTTTAAATCTAACAGACTTTTGATGGAGAGTATCTACGATATTCGTCGGTGAAATAGTCGCACCATTCCAGATATATGACCAATTCTTCAATGTAGGATACTCTTTCTTGTCAGAAATTGATGAAAGCAAAATTATTTTCTGTTTTGAATTACATTATTGAAACTTGCAATACCTAAACGAATTGCTTCTTGTTGTACATGATTGGATCGGCACCACAAAAAAAAAAAAAAAAAAAATGTCACCGGATATCTACAATGAATCATTATCTCGTATTTTTCAAACAATACAGTGGCCTGAGGCAGCTATTTCAGGACTATGATTGATATATTATTAAGTACAACAATATTTTTATGTAAAAATAGGTTATAATTAGATCGAATTTATGCATTTAACATTTCACACACACGCAAATACTCACACATGCGCATGCACGCGCGCGCGCGCACACATTCATATATATGTATGCGAGTATGGGTATGTGTGTATAAATATGTAAATGTGTATAGGTAGATATGTGTGTGTATGTATATATATATATATATATATATATATTGTGTGTGTATATATATATGTATATATGTGTATACACACACACACACACACACACACACACACATATATATATATATATATACATAGTAATAATATTAGGGAATAAAAATTTATTCCAACCT
>NC_068982.1:174141971-174148356 GCF_001194135.2 Octopus bimaculoides | reverse complement strand
ATATATATATATATATATATATATATATATACACATATATATAATATACATATATATATGAATTTTATCTATGTCGTTTCTACATTTACTGCGCAACGCTTGTTTACCTTACATTTTTCAGGCTATTTATTATTCAAATTTAGTTTACACACACAAATTTACCTTACATACAAAGACACAGGCAAATAGACAGACAGGCCGGCGTGTGCGCGCATGCACGCACACACACACACACACACACATCATTGCCAGTATTATTACCACTATTGTTATATATATTTACCGTATTCTTTGTTAATGATAATTTGTCTAATTCTATTTATTTCTATATTGAAGATGCATTAACCATTTTAAGGAAAAGTTTACGCAATGTTATAATTCAAAATTCAAGATGCTAACGAGCAACGATTGTAGAACGCGGGAAAATGTTATCAGTCAATGACTAATATTCTTTTCATTTTTCCTGCAACTCCGAACACATTTCGGAATTATTTAGAACGCACCAAAAAGTATCATCAATAATTGCCATTACTTGTCGATAAAAGAACCAGCAAGTGATAAGGGAGCCACCAAGCGAATGCACAGGCCTGCACATTAACTCAGTCAAATCTTAAAATAGAAAATATAAGATTTATGAAATCTTTACTTGGAGTTCTCACTAAACGTATTAACAGAAATAATTCTACTGTATTAGGTTTGCAAAATTCTTGACGTGAACTCGGGTGTTACTCTCTCTTTTACTCTTTTATTTTACGCTTTTACTCTTTTACTTGCTTCAGTCATTTGGCTGCGGCCATGCTGGGGCACCGCCTTTAGTCGAGCAAATCGACCCCAAGACTTATTCTTTGTAAGCCTAGTACTTATTCTATATGTCTCTTTTGCCGAACGCTAAGTTATGGGGACGTAAACACACCAGCATCGGTTGTCAAGCGATGTTGGGGGACAAACACAGACACACAAACACACACACGCACACACACATATATATACATATACATGTATACGACTGGCTTTTTTCAGTTTCCGTCTACCAAATCCACTCACAAGGCTTTGGTCGGCCCGAGGCTATAGTATAAGACACTTGCCCAAGGTGCCACGCAGTGGGACTGAACCCGGAACCATGTGGTTCATAAGTAAGCTACTTACCACACAGCCACGCTTTCGCCTACAAATTTCTTGGTATCTCGGTAGAGTCACTTTGCCAATAATATACACACGTACAAGGCGGCGAGCCGGCAGAAACTTTAGCACGCCGGGTGAAATGCTTTACGTTCTGAATTCAAATTCCGCCGAGGTTGACTTTGCCTTTTATCCTTTCGGGGTCAATAAATTAAGTACCAGTGCGTACTGGGGTCGATCTAATCGACTGGCCTCTCCTCCCAAATCTCGGGCTTTGTGCCTAGAGTAGAAAAAAATAATATACACACGTACAGCCGCAATTTCCTTTCTATAATTATTGGTTCAAAACTTTGGCACAAGGCCAGAAATTTTAGTGGAAGGAAAAGTCGATTATATCGACCTCAGTGCTCAACTGGTATTTATTTTATCGACCTTGAAAGAATGAAAAGCAAATTCGACTTCGGCGCTATTTGGACTCAGAATGTATAAGAGGACGAAATACCGAAAAGCATTTCTCCCGGCGTGCTGACGATTCTGTTAAGCTCGACGCCTTTTCCCTTTCTATAATAATTATTAGTTCGGCCTGTTAACTATATAAGCCAATCAGCTAAAATCGATCGTCAGAGTCCTTTCGTCGCTATTCATGAGATCATCAAAGATATTCTCTCTTTCTACTCTGGATTTGCTTCAGATCTGACTCAGTGAACGATTAATGAAGTCACCATTTATTTAATTGATTAAATGGAAGGCTTGTTGAATAATAATAACAAAAGAAATAAAAAGGCGCCAGTGTGTGTTTTTTTTTATTATTGGCACAATGATCCTCCCGAGATACAACAGAAAACATTTTCATGCTAAAGATGAAAGTAAATGATGAATATTTATTTATATAATTAAATATTGAGTAAAAATCATTTCTGTAAGACTACAAAACCAAATAAGAACGAAAAATACAAAGTAGTAGTAGTAGTAGTAGTAGTAGTAGTAGTAGTAGTAGTAATAGTAGTAGTAGTAGTAGTAGTAGTAATAATAATAATAATAATAATAATAATAATAATAATAATAATAATAATAATAATATAAGCAGCTACGTTTCGTGCTGCACGAATTATTTGGTACCTTACACCCAGCTAAAAACTGTGGAGTTTATTGGACGAAGTGTGACATGTGGTAAACAATATACTCTCCACCGTCATTTAAGGCAATTCTTAAAAAATAAACTGAAACCATAACCAACAAAATGTGCTGTCTTTGCATGACTTGCAAGCAAAAATAAAACAAATACAAAACATTAAAACACAACAACAACAAAGACCCATAAGTTTTTATAGGGTTCTAGATATATTTCTTTCATTTATATATTTATTTTCATCTTTCCAGTATGTTCTTATCACATACAAATGAGGCTCATTTATATCTAGCAGATGTGATATTCAACTTGATGGTGAGTTCTGTTTATTTAGCAATATCAAGTGTAGAGACAAACTTAGTCAATGAGCCAAGGAATTTGGTTTTGGTTCGTGGTGCTTAGTGCAACAAACATCACAAATCCCCACTAAGCATATAATGTGTGTGTGTGTGTGTGTTAGTGTCTGTGTATTGTATGCGTGTGTATGTATGTATGTATGTATGTATGTATGTACATACGTATGTATGTGTGAACGTATATGTATATATAAGCACACACGCACATACAAACACATGCATACACGCACACACGTACATGCACACACACACACACATATATACATTTATGTGTATGCAAATATGTATATACCCATATACATAAGCAGACTCGCATATGTATCAAAACTAATATATGTTTATACATTACTCTATATATATAAAAGCACACACATATTTGCATTCACATATGTTTAGATATATATCCGTATGTATATATATACATATATTCGTGTGGGTGTAGGTGTGAGTGGACGTGGGTGTGTGGTTTATGTAGGTGTGTGTTTTTATATGCATATATATATATATATATATATATATATATATATATATATATACAAATATATATATATAAACAAATTAGATACAATAAATATATTAAATATATTAAATATAATAGCTTGGGTATGAAATACAAAATATTTATATATGTATACATGCAAAATGAGAAATGAGAGAAAGCAAAAGGTGGAAACATTTAGATGATGAATTTTCAAGTATAGATATACAGATATTTATATCAAGAGCTCCAACTTACACAGAGTACAAATAATAGAGAAAATTTAAGTGGGTGGAAGAAAGGTGTCATAAGACCAACAGCTGTTTCTGGGTGCTCGGAGATCCATAATAATGTCGGTAGATATAGTCCATCACAATAAGTGGCCGTATGAAGGCGTCGAACTGGCAGAAAATTTAGCACACGGAAAGAAATGCTTAGCGGTACTTCATCTGTCTTTACGTTCTGAGATCAAATTCCGCCGAGGTCGACTTTGCTTTAATCCTTTCGGGGTGGACAAATTAAGAACCAGTTGCATACTAGGGTTGATCTAATCGACTAGCTCCCTCTCACAAAATTTCGGACCTTGTACCTAGAGTAGAAAAGAATATGCGGTCGTATGGATACAGTTAACATTGGATAAGGCGATTCTGTCATCAGGGTAGAGATCTTCTATTTCAGATCTTAATGTGAACATATATGTATATATAGTACTATAATATATAAATGAGGGTGTATCATTTTATTCACTTAGTTTTTCACACGTTTACGCTTTTATCGCCTTCAAAGCACTCTCTATTTGAAGCAATGCATCGGTCCAGATGCGTTTTCCACTGTTGGAAGCAATACTGGGACTCTTGCGAAGTGATGACTTTTAACGCTTTCATCGTTTTTTTCTTCAATTCTTCCACATCTTCAAATTCCGTAGCACCATCTTTCGTCACCAGTGATAACCTTCGAAACACGCATTCATTCGTGGCTGCTTTTGATCTTCTGTGAGGAAGCGAGGTACTAATTTTTCTGTAACTCTTTTCATTCGCAATTCCTCGCTCAAAATTCGATGGTAGAAGCTCCAGGACACACCACCCATATATATATATATATATATATATATATATATATATATATATATATATATATATATACATATATATATCAACAAATTCGTCAAATGTTCTGTGATGGTCCTCCAAGATCAGTTCATGAATTTTCATATTTTCATTCAACGAAGTTGGTCTTCAAGCAACAAATGCCCATTCCTAAAGCGTGGAAACTACTCGCAAGCTTGTGTTTTGGTCGTAGCATGTAAGCTGTTTGAAGCATGACAACTGTTTCGACTACCGTTTTCGCCAGCAGAAAACAGAATTTCACGGAAGAACGCTGTTTCTACGTTTCAGCCATCGCAAAAATTGACGAAGAGGTGAGAAGCACTGCAAAAGAAAGACGCGCCACGTGGCAGTACGACCGTACCCGACAATGCCGGTCGGCAGACTGATGCCTGACGGTCGCATCAAGTGGCATCTAGTATATATACTTCCCCGTAACATGAACCCTTGTCTTGAAACAAGAAATGAATATAATTTTGATATACATTTAGTGGTCAATATGTCACATTTAAACTTTTGTTCAGTCTTCTTTGTTACCAATAAATTTATAAAAATGTCTGCGAAATCTAATTTAAGGAACTATAAATAGATGTTTTGACTTGAAGTCAATGCTGATAGTAAACATAGCCAAAAGTGTGTAATTTGACAAATGTCTGCTGTCTTCGTTGCTCTTTGACGTGCGTCGATGAGAGATAAAACTGTTCCTTGATAGAAAACCCAACCTATCAAGCGTAATATTCCCCCGTGAGAGCAATTGAATCCAATATTGAACACTAACAAATTCCTTTTACAGTAGCAAATTTACAATCCACTACTATTCATTATAGCAAGTGGATTCAGCCTTTGAGAATTAAGTGACTTCGTTCTTGACATATTACGGCATCAACAAAGTTATCTACTGCCACAAGAGAGATGTAAAGGAACAATTATTTTTTCAATATGCTGAAAGTCTAATAACGACAAAAGTCATTGCCACTAATCCTATATACGCTATTGAGATTTTATTATGGTCATTCGATCTGACGGGAATTTGTCACCTTATTTTATTAATAATATAATATTATTCCAGAAAAAAAAAAAAAAATGAAGCGAATTAGTTACTGCTGGAAAAGCCTTTGTTCATTGATTTACCTTATCTAGGCTAACTTTGGTCTAAACATTAACAACAATAAAAAACATCAATAATTAATAACAGATCAATTCGATCATATTAACTAGAAAGAGTCTATTTTGGACTTAGAACATAGGACTTGGGATATGGGACATTGGACTTGGGACATCTGAAGCCAAAACTGCAAACAATTGATTCATTCATTGATTACACGCTACTTATTAATTTCGTATTAATTTAGAGCTTAACAGATTGTACGAACGTCAACAACGACTTTGCGTCTCTGCCTTTATACGCCAATGATCTTGTACTCACATATATATATATGGAGATGTACTTGCATAGCAAGTGACCTGATCTGAGATCGTGTGCTGGAACGAAAACGCTTATAAACACCTTCCACGCTGCAATTGTTATATATATATATATATATATATATATATGTTAAGGACATTACTACACGTAAATGCCTCACGCTATAAGTGATTCTTAAAGTCAAAACTACTTTAAAGTAAAATGATGGTTTGTTGCCAACTTAATGTGGCAGTCCCTGGAAAGAGAAGAATGCTACTGCTATTAAACCCCAGGAAACACCCTTTTCAGTTGGCTACGCGTCACAAGCGTTCTGTGTCCTTAAGTTTTCAAGCAGGGGAGATAAGAACCGCCACCTAACAAAGCCAGCTTTCAGAGACTATTTTGAAGGTAGTTGCCCTTCATCAGTTTGGAGCATCTCCCCTGTTGCAAAGCTTAAAGACACAGAATGCTTGTATCGCGTAGCCAACTAGAAACGGTGTTTCTTGGGGCTAAATAGCAGTACCATTCTTTCCTTTTCTGGGACTGCCACATTAAGTTGGCAACAAACCATCACTTTATCGTGCTGCTACTACACAACTCTCTTTACGAGATTTAGAAATGCGATATTTCTAATACTTTAAAATAGTTTTGACCTTAAGAGACCCTTATAGCGTGAGGCATTTACGTGTAATAATGCACTTAATATAATGCATATATTTAAATTGAATAATTATTTTATTTGTATAAATTTTCCCTTAACTGGTTTTTCATGCTGGCTACTTGATAAACTATTAT
>NC_068982.1:174137444-174141818 GCF_001194135.2 Octopus bimaculoides | reverse complement strand
ATATATATATATATACATACACATGTACATACATAATGAATGGAGGCATAACGTTGCCATCACTAGTGATCACTCCGAACACCATGATGTTGACTGGATGTTTGATTTTCATCACTCTCGGAACATGTTTTGGGGACATGACGTGCCAACGGTTGTTCCGTGTGGTCACCATCTGATCCCGGCAGAATTTTTTCTCGTCTGAGAAAAGCCAAAGCATGTTAGGTAGGAGGAGGTGCTTGAGCTTGTTTAAAAGCTTCGTAACGCAGTCTTTCCTCTTGTCCTTGATGGCTTGGGATAAAAATTGGCCCTTTCTCATCGTGTATGAGGAATACCGAATGTCTTCATACACTACCGGCCTGATAAGAAATTCAGACACTCCCAATACACCGGCGATGGACCTGATTGACTTGGAGAGATCGTTGTCAATCATGACCTGGATCTCACCGACAAATTCAGGAGTTCTTTTTTATCCGAACCGTCAGAGTGAGTTTTCCGAGCTGCCGTACCTTCGTAATTACTATTAGACTTATCCAACTCTTTCCGAATCCTCTGCACTTTCCTCAGATTGACACCCAAACACTCTGAAATGTTCATATTGGAGCTTCCGGCGCGAATGCCTAGCAACACAGCATGTCGTTTCCAAATTTCTGGCAGAGTGAATTGTTTCATGGAGTTGTTTTCTCACAGATGGTGCCGAAGTGACCCTACTATAGAGAGTAGTTGACAAAACAAAAACAATGCGCATGCGTGAAGTTAAAAATATACACATATATATATGTATGTATGTATGTGTGTGTATTGTCACAGATGGGCTGATGCTCACTACAGCTGTTTCAGACGTGTTTTTTATTGATGAACAAATCAATTACATCATGTAAAAAATAAAAATGCGTTTTCTTGAGGTTAAATTTAGCAAGAATTTTTTTCACACAAACAGAATGGATATTGAAGCTCGTCTCGGTGCCAAGTGGAACCTTCCCTGTGTTAAATCTTGAGCTTAAAGTGGACAGTGGACTGCATACCTGAGTGTGTGGTTTTACGTATACGTCCAGCATACGTATACGTAACTGGAATGACCAATCCGTATATGCCGTAGTAAACACATGAGTGTCTGTACACACTGTTGATAGACGGGTTTGCTGTCATCGGCTCTACATTTGTGTCCTTGTTATCAAAATATGTCGGTCATTTTGGATTCTACAAATAATTACACACACACACACACACACACACACACACACACACACACACACACACACACACACACACACACACACACACACACACACACACACAATTCTGTCCAATGGTGGCTTGGCCGAAACTTCGAAGTTACTATGAATATTATTATTGTTAACGAATTATAAATTTGCACTCTTTCATATGTCTTGAGTAATACTTCAATTTAACGTAAGATTGTTTTTATTATAATATAAAAAACAAACATTATTTACATTATTTACATTTGACGGATATTTGTCCTCATCTTGTTTGTTGTTAACACAACATTTCGGCTGATATACCCTCCAGCCTTCATCAGGTGTCTTGGGCGAAATTCCGAACCTGGGTTCTCATCCTAAGGTATTTTTCGATGTAATTATTATTATTATCATTACTATTATTATTATTATTATTATTATTATTATTATTATTATTATTATTATTGTTATTATTATTCAGGTCACTGCCTGGAATCGAACTTGGAATCTTGGGGTTAGTAGCCCGCGCTCTTAATCACTTGTTACTCGACAAATCTCCCTTAGATGACAGCTTACTGTCTGAAAACGGAATGACTCATTTAATAATATGGAAATGTATACATATGACCAGAAATTTATAGTGTGGTGGTTACTATAACCTTTAATACTAAATTCGTTTGCTCACGACTGACTTAGGATTAAGCAAGAACGTGAGAACAAATTGAACAGTTTTGCAAAAGAAAATTTCCTTCTCAGTTATAAAAGAAGTGCCCATGACCTTTAATAGTGCTTCCGAGATTAGTGGGATGGAAGGTAAAATTCATCCTCAAACTCGAGACCTAGCTCCAATGCTTACAACAAAATGAACTCCGCTCAAGATTCCCAAGAAACAAATGGGGTCATTAAACCGGGCAGCCAACAACGTGAGCTAGTGCGGTATTTGAAACCAGAACGCCAGGAAAAGAAATAAATATCCCCTAATACATCACCCTGAATTGGTACTTTTTCATCGACCTTCATAAAGATAAAAGGCAAAGTTCACTTCAGCAGGATTCGAACTTAGAGCGAAGAGAGTCAGAAAAAATGTCGCAAGGCATTATATTTAACAATCTAATTAATAAGCTAATTCGTCTTCCGCTGAGGAATCGAAACAAAAAGATCAAAGTTCTGTTCTGCAAACTAACCACCAGAACAAAGCATCATCTGTTGAATATAAAAGCCTCAGAAACAATCAAATAATTATAGTTATTTCTAATTCAGGCACATGACCAGCAATTTTTAGGGTGTAATTAGTCGATATCATTAACCCCATTAGTTAAGCAATACTTTATTTTACTTACTCGTAAGGTTGAAAGGCTATGTTGTTCTCAATAGGTTTTGGATTTAGCACGTAAAGAGACTGGAGAAAGGGAACGAATTATTTTTTCCGACGCTCTACGATTCTGCCAAACTACTGCCTTCTTCCAGCTCTTGACGTTCTGTGTTCAATATTCACCGGGGTTAACTTTAACTTTCATACTTCCAGGGTGGAAAAAATAAAGTAGCAGATACACTCTTGTTTCTTTATGTGCTTGCTGTGGTTGAGTTGAACAAACACTAGGGTTAAAATCTACAATTTTAATATAGGACCACATGAAAACAGTCGCGCATACACATATCAAATATGGCTAGACTTACGAAAGCATACATTGTATGTTTATAACTGTACTTAATCCTAAAAAGATGGGAGTGAAAGTCGATCAAAGTAATGTTTAGATGTAAACTGTTCAATACTGCATGCGGTTGAAAATGTATTTAACTCAACTCTGATGAAGTTGAACTCACGTCAGTCTATTGACATGCCAAATTTCTATGTAAGTACTATAAAACATTATTAACCTGTTAAACAATTCTGTCTATTTTACAGCCCTTCTGAAAATTCTGAAAATTCACATCAACCTATGTAGAACAAAGTAAGGAAACGGGATAATACTTGTATATATGTACGAAGAGCTAATTAGATATTACTTTTAGGAAGTGGCCAGAAAAAGTGTGAAGGGTCTGTTCATAAATTGCAAGAAGACAGACTATATAATGGTGACAAAAACGGGAAGCTTAAAGGGCATACTGAAAGTGAGCAATCAAATAATTAAGCAGGTATCATCCTTCAACTAGCTTGGAACTTTGTTCACAAAAGAAAGCAAGGTGTGTGAAGGAAATTAAAAGACGAATAGTACTAACAAAATCTGCATTCTCAAAATTGTATAACGACTTGAGAAATCATACTCTGAGCGTGAAGACCAGGATTTGTATATTGAACTGTTGTGTCTACCCTGTATTAATGTATGGAAGTGAGGCTTGATCTATAACATCAGAAATGAGAAGGTGCTTGGAGAGCTGTGAAATGCTGTTCTTAAAGAGAATATTGAGGATAGCATGGACAAAGTGTCTAATGAAGGAGTGATGAGCCGGGCTGCGGTAAATAGGAAACTGCTTCGAGAGATAAGGGTCAAGCAACTGAGATTTCTTGGTCATGTAATGAGGAAAGAGGGCATTGACGAACTGATTAGAAGAAAGAGGAATTAGACATCAGGAATTGGAACTGTTACAGAAAACATAGAACAAGGAATTGTGACAGGACATGATCACCAATTTCCTACATTTAGGACATTCTAATGAAGAAGAAGAAGAAGAAGAAGAAGAAGAAGAAGAAGAAGAAGAAGAAGAAGAAGAAGAAGAAGAAGAAGACTATACAGCACTCTAAGTACTGCGATGGTTCTAAGTAAAATATTGATTTGTTTTGTCTTGGTAGCAAAATGATCTGTCAAATGCAGCAAATCTACAATGTTACGGCTCATAAAATTTTGTCACCGCGCCCCCCACCTCCATCGTCACCACCACCTGGAATAGGTGGCCTAAATTATGTCTGAACTTTAAAAAACATGTAGGTCAGTCATCAACATTATCACTACATCTGCTAAAACTAGCAGCCACATCTCCCCGAAATTAAAACCCATCCTCTTAGAAAAGAAACTCTAAATAAAGCCAAAGCATAGATGGTTACGGTTGGTTAGCATTTTGGTCAGAGGTCTGCTCGGATATGGTTGACTGGAGCCTAAACAACAACAACAGCAACAACAGAGCTTTATATCTATCTATCTATCTATCTATCTATCTATCTATCTATCTATCTACA
>NC_068982.1:174136413-174137434 GCF_001194135.2 Octopus bimaculoides | reverse complement strand
GTGCTGTATAAACTCAGTATTTTACAATCTGCTCTGTTTGCATGACTACTTGTCCTTACATTGAAATATCAAACAGGAATAAGAAAAATATCTCATAATCTTATTCGCAAAGAATAAGCTTAAAGGTCAGATAAAACAAATCAGACGTTTATTTATTTATTTTCTTTTCTTTTTCTTTTTGTTGTGAATGTTATCTTAAGTGAGCAGCTGTGAGCGTGTGTGTCTGTGTGTATGTGTGTTTGGATGTGTTTATGTACGAGTGTACGTTTGTGTATATGTGTGAGTATGTATACACGTGTGTGTATGTGAGCGTGTGTGTGGTGTGGATTTCTGTGTGTACGTGTGTGTGTGTGTGTGTGTGTACGTGTGTGTGTGTGTGTTTGTAAGTGTGTGTGTTTGTTTGTAAGTGTGTGTGTTTGTTTGTAAGTGTGTGTGTTTGCTAACCAAATATGGTAACATTCTTCATTGAAGTCAGGAAGTATAATTCTGATTTTGATGTAAAGACAAGACAAGGAGGCCAAGCAAGGTTAGAATTGGAAATCTCTGACAGTAAATACTATGATTGCATATTGTCGTCTAAACATTTAATTCTTTATAAACTCAGCATTAGTAAAAACGTTTTGGCGGGTGCTTTGTTTGGTCTAGTTCTTATTACCTGCCCACCTTTCTGAAGTTATTTCTACATAAAACCTGTACGCGACAGACCATCGTTGTCTACCATCACCACACTCGCAATGTGTGTGTGCGTGTATATATATATATATATATATATATATATATATATATCTTTCTCTTTCTTTTTCACTTGTTTCAGTCATTTGACTGCGGCCACGCTGGAGCACAGTCTTTAGTCGAGCAAATCAAACCCCAGGACTTATTCTTTGTAAGCCTAGTACTTATTCTATCGGTCACTTTTGCCGAACCGCTAAGTTACGGGGACGCAAACACACCAGCATCGGTTGTCAAGCGATGTTGCGGAGACAAACACAGACACAAACATATACACACACATACATATATA
>NC_068982.1:174134493-174135662 GCF_001194135.2 Octopus bimaculoides | reverse complement strand
GCGATGCATACAGGGAACTAGAACTCAAAACACGAGCATGTATATATATTTTATTCATAAACCGCAGATGTTACAAAATGATTCAAGGGCTGAGTGTTTCGTGCGTTAATATCTGCCAACGCACGAAAAGCGCGTGCATGTATATGCATACTTGCATACATACATACATACATGCATACATACATATATACACACATACATACATACATACATACACACATACATACATACATACATATGTGTGTGTGTGCGTCTGGTGAACATACAATTCTTTGCATAAGCTCTACGGTTACTCTGGAATTTCAGACGTACATCCTGTGACAGGAATATTCCCACTCTTTGATTACGTTTGGTAGCCAATAGCTGCGGACGAGCTTTATACCTACATATGAATGTATGCTTGTATATATGTGTGTGTGAGTGTGGGTGCGCGTAAACAGTGAGTCTATAATGAATGCAGACAGTTAATTTCTTAGTGAGCCACTTGCTTACTTCCGGAAGTCATATGAATGATTGACTGTTAATAAAACGACAGAAATAGTAGAAAGTGTACTGGAAGAATGTAAAGCAAAGAAACATTTTCTATATATTTAATAAATTAAGATGATGGTATGCCTGAGTTATTATATAACAATTATCATACATGTATCCAATGGTTAGACATATGTTTATGAGGATGCTGTGATAAATAATTAATTTTCCAATCTATAGCAATGTCACCTGTTTATCTTGGAGACAATATCTCCATTTTATACTTATTTTTGTGACTAGTTTTTGCTTTTTGTTACTAATGTATTAATTGTAGAGTGTAATTAAGACGCACGCTATGCAACCACGTGGTTTCGGCTCAGTTTACTGTGTGACATCTTCTGCAAGTGTCTTCTATTGTAGCACTGGGCCAACGAATGTCTTGTGAAGGAATTTAATAGACAGAAGCTACGTGGAAGGCCATTGTACATACATACATACATACATACATACATACATACATATATACACGGACAGACAGACAGACAGACAGGCACACACATATATATCGGTTAAGCGCAAAATTGCGGTTGACTCTCTGGCCGATAATTAATGAGAATGTGGCGACCATCTGTGTCTGTTTCCCGTTTGCTTGAGCACTCATTATATATTTTTAACTCATTATATATATATATATATAT
>NC_068982.1:174128740-174134370 GCF_001194135.2 Octopus bimaculoides | reverse complement strand
TATATATATATAATAAAAAAAAAACGGAGCAAAAAGACAAGAAAAACAACAACGCGAGGACGTGTTACATGCAAAGTATTAATAAGAAACTTAGAGAAGGAAACAAAGAGTAGTTGCTTTACTTTTTGAGCAAAATTCTTCTTCTAAAACAAGGAGACATAGAAAAGTCCAAAAGAGAAGGAAGGAGGGAAAATCGCCAACACTCCACGTGTAGTTACGTTTTGGAATGACCAAAAGTAGATGGACAAACAGAAAGTGTTTTCTGGGACAGGAGAGTGTGAAGAATGGTTGCTATCTGTGTGTATGCGTGCGCGGTAGTATGTGTGTGTGATAGCGTGTGTATGGCAGTAACTGAGTCTGGGTGTGCGTGTGGTAGTGGTATGCGTGTATGCGATACCGTGTGTGTGTGTAGCAGTAACTATGTGCGTGTGTGTGCGTGCTCGTGGTAGCGTATGTGCGTGTGGTGGTAACTGTGTGTGGTACCAAAGGTTTACATGTGTCTATGTAAATGATCTGTGTGTGTCAATGTCGTAGTGAGAGGTCAGCAGCTATGGTGTGGTTGTGTGTTCTTGCACATGAGACTAGGTGGGATGGTTAGTAACAGTCGGGGCAGTAGAAAGGTGTTTGCGAAGCAGTCTTAAGGGTGTGCGTGTGTGTTGGCATGTGTACGTAGACGGAGTGGGAATGTGTGGGCATGTGTATGGGTGTGTATGTGTATCTCACTCTCTCTGTGAGACTGTCTCTCTCTATATCGGTATATGTATGTGTGTGTGTTCGCGTGTGCATGTGGGGATGTGTGTATGTACGTGTGAGTGTGAAAGCATATGTATGTGTGTGTATGTATGAGTGTGCGTGTATGTGTGTGTTGTGTGTGTGAGTGTATGTGTGTGTATGTGCGTGGGGTTGTGTGTGGCGGTACATGTGCATTCCTGTGTGTGTGGTTGCGTGTGTATGCCTGTGTGCGTGCGTGTGTGTATGTGTGTGTATGTGTGCGTGCGTGTATATACGGGTGTGTACGTGTGTTATTTCTTTACTACCCACAAGGGGCTACATACAGAGGGGACAAACAAGGACAGACAAATGGATTAAGTCGATTAGATCGACCCCACTGTGTAACTGGTACTTATTTAATAGACTCCAAAAGGATGAAAGGCAAAGTCTACCTCGGCGGAATTTGAACTCAGAACGTAAAGACAGACGAAATACCGCTAAGCATTTCACCCGCCGCTTGTGTGTACGTGTGTGCGTGTGTGTATGTACGTGCGTGTATGTACGTGCATGTATGTGTGTGCATGTATGTGTGTTGTATGTGTGGAAGTATATGTGAATTCATGTGTGTGCTCGTGCGCATGTGTGTGCGTATGTGTATGTGTGTGTGTGCGTGTGTGTGTGCGTGTATGTACGCGTGTGTGTATGTATGCGTGTGCATGTATGTGTGTGTTGTGCGTGTGGAGACATATGTGCGTTCATGTGTGTGAGCATGCATATGTGTGCGTGTCTGTATGTGTGTGTGCGTGCATGTACGCGCGAGGATGTATATGCGTGCATGTATGTTTGTGTTGTATGTGTAGAGGTGTATGTACATTCATGTGTGTACGTGCATGAGAGGGGGGGAACAGGGTCAGTGGAGTGTGGCTACGTTGTCTGAAGGGTGTGTAGAGGGTAGGTGTGGCTGTGTGAATGGGTTAGGGTGGTGGTGGTGTGTGTGTGTGTGTTGGTATCTGTGCAAGGACGGAGCGGGAATGTGTATGTGGGTGCGTGTGTGTGCACATATATGGGTATATGTGTGTGCGTGTGTTTATCTTCGTGTGTCATTCTGTCACACGTTCTCTCACTCTATAAATGTGTGTGTGTGTGCGTATACCTATCTCTGTGTGCCACGCTGTTGCGTGTATGTGTGGAGGTGTATGTACGTGCGTATATATGTGTGTATTTGTTTGCGTTGTGTGTGTTGTGTGTAGGTATATGTGCGTTGATGTGTATGCGCGTGTGTGTATGTGTGTGTATGTACGTGGGGTTGTGTGGAGGTATATGTGCATTCCTGTGTGTGCGTGTGTGTATGCGTGTGTGTATGTGTGCGTGCATGTATGTGTGTGTGTTGTGTGTAGAGGGCTGTGTGTTTGGAGGTACGTGTGCGTTCTTATGTGTGTGTTTGTGCATGGGCGAGAGGGAGAGGGGTGGAATGTGCTGTGTGGTGGGTGGTGTGTCATAGGAGATAATAAAGTATACACATATATGTGTGTGTGTGTGTATATATATAGGCGCAGACGTGATTGTGTGATAAGAAGCTTGCTTCCCAACCACATGGCTCTGTGTTCAGTCCCAATGCGTGACACCTTGAGCAACTTTCTTGTAGTGTAGCCTCGGGGAGACCAGAATGGATTCTTTAGACGGAAGCTGAAAGAAGCTCGTCGTATATTTATGTGTATATAAATATGTATATATCTATTTGTGTGTGTCTTTCAGTCTGTGTTTGTCCCATCTTCCATCACTACTTGACAACTGGTGTTGGTGTGTTCATCTCCTCGTAACATAGCGTTTCAGCAAAAGAGACCGAAGGAATGAGTACTAGTCTTAAGAAATAAATCCGGTAGTCGATTTGTTCGACTAAGACCTTTCAAGGCGGAGCTTCCGCATGGTCGCAGTCAATGATTGAAACAAGTAAAAGAATTAAAAAATGTATGTATGTATATACTTATATATATATATGTGTGTGTGTGTGTGTGTGTGTGTGTGTGTGTGTGTGTGTGTGTGTGTGTGTGTGTGTGTGTGTGTGTGTGTGTGTGTTTGTGTGTGCGTGTATGTGTGTTCCACCACCTCTGCTTGACAACTGGTGTTGATTTCCTTACGTTCTTTTAACTTAGCGATTCTGCAAAAGCCACGACAGAGTAAGTACCAGACTAAAAAAATTAGTCCTGGGGTCGACCTGTTCGACTAAAGCCCTTCAAGGTGGTGCTCCAGCATGGCTGCAGTCCAATGACTGAAGCAAGTAAAAGATAAAAGTTTGTTTTTTCTTTTGTAACAAGGATAGTAAAACACTATCGACTTTGGCTAAAGTAATAAGTATGCGCATTATCCATCAAAGTGAAATAATTCCAACAAAATAACGAAACTATTTCGTAGATTCATCTAAAGATATCAAGTGTAACAGCAACTCGCCTGTACCACCACAGTTACCATACGATTAAGATAATGACTCTTTTACTGTTTAACTCTTTTACACGTTTTAGTTATTTGACTGCGGCCATGTTGGAGCACCGCCTTTAGTCGAAGAAAGCGACCCAGGACTTATTCGTTGTAAGCCTAGTACTCATTCTATCGGTCTCTTTTGCCGAGCCGCTAAGTTACGGGGACGTAAACACACCAAAATCAGTTGTCAAGCGCTTTATATTCGGGCTTCTTCCAGATTCCGTCTACCAAATCTACTCGCAAGGCTTTAGTCGGCCCAAGGCTAAAGTAGAAACACTTGCCCAAGGTAACTTGCAGTGGGACTGAACCCGGAACAATGTGGTTGGGAAGCAAGCTTCTTACCACACATGCACGCATGTTCATTTTTCTTAGATATCAACCTGTTGTTTATTATTCTTTGAAAACTATCATCTCGAACTTCACTCAACGACCTTCATTATTTCCAATTACCGATCTATAATTCGATAGCTTATTTTGGATCTTAACGAAACACTAACGAAACACTTTGAAACTTGGGACACTGGTAGAATGTGTCATATAAAACATCTTTTACTCTTAGTCTTCTTAACAAAAAAAAACGTACATCGCAAGTTATTCCATGTTAAAGTTGTCGTATTTCTGTAATTTCAACCAATCACTGACGTCTATTCAGCTGAATAGAGTTACTGCTAGGCGGTCATAAAAATGTTATTCCCTGTGACATATTTCATCCGGTTTAATCGTAATTTATACGCATATATCGTTTATATAATAAATTACGCTGTGCGTATCTATGCGTGTAACAATTTTAGAGTTCGGATTCTAGAGTTAGGGTTAGTTTTAGGGTTAGGGTTAGGGTTAGGGTTTAACAGTCTAGTTAGGGTTAGGGTTAGGGCTAGGGGATTAATACGATATACACCGTTACAGCGCTAACTGTTTTCAACTGAATAGACGTCAGTGATTAGTAGAAATTATTGAAATAAGACAATTTTTTACACGAAATAAATTCGAATACAAAAATTTTTTTCTGTTCTATAACACAAAATAGATAAGTATACGAAGTTTGAAAGTCTTTCGGTACCAAAAACACTACATAAAACATAAATGAAAACTGGTGCCCCCGTTTTGAAATAGATCCCTTATTTTTTAACGTCTTAATCTGTCGTTCGATTCATCCAGATGAGTAAATGACAACACTCATTTACTGCCAGATGAACTAAGATATTCTACAGCTAAGTGTTTTAAGATAGCGATGGTAGGACATGAACTCCCAGATCGAAGCTGGCCGCACACACCTAAAATACGAAAAAGTATTCTTGGCGTAATAATTCCGTCTTCTCGGAATATGTAGGATTACAATGTTCAATTTGTCCTCATTTATCTTTGTTTTTTTTTAATAAGTGGGTGTGATTTGGGGGAGATTTGACTGATATTTCTAAAAAAAAGTCCAGTGACAACTCAAAAGCTCTTGTTAGCACTTTTCTTTTTTACATGTAATGTAATGCAGTGAAGTGCTGAACATGCTTGTGAAATGATAACTGTGTTTTCATTTTTCCTTGTGGGAAAATAGCAGAAACGGCTGTACTATGGACTTTGAATTCAGATATCACTAGTGCTATAGAATATGCTGAGTTCCTGGTAAACTACAAGGATATATAATAGATTTTATCGACTCTTGTGTATCACTAGTTCTTAGTAAAGAAAAACTTAACGTACTTTTTGGTTTTGAGCCAGGAAATTTGAAGTGTAGTGAGGAGAACCCCCCCCCCCCCAAAAAAAAAACTCCAGACCCAAATGATTAATTCTGGTCGAGAAAAACAGGGGAGACAATCATTGAATTTAAATACATGAGAAAATAGAAGGTAGAGGGGAACGGAGTCTGATCTAATAAGATATGTACGTTTATCTTACTAGACTTTTTCGGTGAAACATAGTCTAACCATAACTACCAGCTCTTATAATGACAAGAGATGATATATGAGATTTTAGTGAATGAATACAGAGTGGTGTGGTAACTTACTCGTTCTGAGTTTACCAACCACATGCGGGTTTATGAAAGGCATATTTGACCCCCGGAAAGATTTGAACTCGAAACAGCAAGGGTACGAAATTAGATAAAGTAAAGCATCTGGAACAACTGTTTGCACCAAATTCCCAGTAAGACAACGAGCGTTATCCACCAAACTGAGACGGTTCCGTCAAGGAATCGAAACTGGGTCGCGGATTCGGTTCACCGAAAGATTATCGCTGCAACGGTAAGTTTTTCTCCCACTGCTATTATTATAATATAATTAACATAATTGTTCATCTTCTCGAGATTCCGACCTATTTTTTCCTTTCTTTCTTTTCTTTCATCTCGACCTCCATACGACCGACCTTATTACCTCCAAGAACTAGCCTGTCTCACCCCTCCATCTTAGTTTTTCTTGCTGTTGTAACTATAATACATATATATATATATA
>NC_068982.1:174127778-174128345 GCF_001194135.2 Octopus bimaculoides | reverse complement strand
CTCTCTCCCTCTGTCTCCCTCCCTCCCTCTCTCTCCCTCTGTCTCTCCCTCTCTCTCACCCTCTCTCTCTCACCCTCCCTCTCTCTCACGCCTCTGAGAGAAAGGCAGACAGATAATGAGACAGACAGAACGTACAGTAAGGCATATATAGGACGTATAGACCTACTTATAACATTAGTCTCACAGATACCTCCCCTTAAGGTATGTGTATAAGACCATTAAGCCAGCAGACCATTTATACATGCATACATACATACATAAATGCATACATACATACGTACATACATACATACATACATACATACATACATACATACATACATACATACATATATACATACATACATTAATACACGCTTTGTACGAATGTACGTATATTTGTCCATGTGCATATATATTTATTATCATACATATACGCACATCCATCCAACGATTAGACAGGAGTGGCTGTGTGGTAAGAAGCTTGCTCCCCAACCACATGGTTCAGGGTTCAGTCCCACTGCGTGGTACCTTAGGCAAATGTCTTCTACTATAGCTTCAGGCCGACCAAAACCTTGTCAGTATATA
>NC_068982.1:174125760-174126502 GCF_001194135.2 Octopus bimaculoides | reverse complement strand
TGAATAGACAAAAAAAAAAAAAAAAGCGATATATTCTAAGCTGCTCATACGCGAAGTTTGATTGCACACTTCCAATTTATTAAACTTGTAGACATCACCAGAATCCCCATCGTTTAAGAAGTTGAAAAACCTTTCCGTGAGATATGAATTTTGGTGCTAAAATTATTCACAATGTTACTCCGATGAAATATTGTCCTCACTGTCATACCACAGGCATACTAAAACCAAAATACAACCATATAAATAAGGAATACTGATGGAATACTGAACCTGTATACGAAAGAGACATCTATGTCCAATACATTGTTACAAATATATCCAAAAATATTCCTGTATGCTATGCAAACTAACTCATATATTCACAACTCTGTGAAATTGGTTTTGCTCACACAGTGTTTTTTGCTAGTGACCCGCACGGTTTCGGTTTCCGGATAGAGGGGTCATACAGGACCCTCATGAAGTAGAAGGAGAGATAATAAAGTAGAGATGATCCCTAAAATAGGAAATTTTGTCAAAAATGTTGAAAGTAAACCGTGTTCAGTGTGAGAAATTATTCCAGTAGGCAAAATTTCACACTGTTAATTAAAAAAAAATAATATAAAAATCTGTGAGCGAAACTGAAGAGACCCGTTGACGGAAACTGAACGAACATCGTCGTAGATGCATATGTATGTATGTGTGTGTGTGTGTGTGTGTGTGTATTTTTGTCCCCCCACCACAGTTTGACAACCGGTGTTATTGT
>NC_068982.1:174125265-174125750 GCF_001194135.2 Octopus bimaculoides | reverse complement strand
AAAAAAAAAAAAAAAAAAAAAAAATAGTACTTGGGTCGATTCATTCCACTAAAAATTCTTCAAGGTGATGCCTCAGCATGACCGCAGTCAAATGACTGAAACAAGTAAAAGATAGAAAATATACAATCGTACTTACATATACACACACATGCACATACAAGCACGAGACATGCTGATAAATGTTGAATAAAAATGTTGAGTGAGAAAAAATAATGCACAAACAATACATAAACATTATAAAAACTAGCTAGACGGAGAGAGACACAGCTAAATAGATAGATATATAGATAGATAAATGGTTTGATTGATAGAGAGATAGAGAGATAGATTGATAGATAGATAAACAGAGGTCGGGAGCTAGACGAAGATTTATAGAGTGGAAGAGAACATTATAAATAGATAGACGACCATCAAAAAAAAAAAAAAAAAAGAGAAAGAGAAAGAAAACCAACAGAAAGAGGTTAATGATAAGTAAACAGTAGAAC
>NC_068982.1:174123832-174123991 GCF_001194135.2 Octopus bimaculoides | reverse complement strand
TATATATATATATATATATATATGTGAATGGCTTGTGTGTGTGTATGTGCATGCGCGCGTGTGAGCATGTGCGTGCATGTGTATATACAAACACATACATATATACATATGCATATATATATGTGTGTGTGTATATATATATATATATATATATATATA
>NC_068982.1:174123318-174123822 GCF_001194135.2 Octopus bimaculoides | reverse complement strand
ATATATATATATATATATATATATATATATATGAATACATACATACATGCATATATACAGACATATATGAGAGTGAGAATATCAGAAAATCACTGAAAACATTCCATTTATCGGATCTTTTTACGTAAGTCGAGATCAGCTATCGGCTCACATACTAAGTGCTTCACATAAAAAACTGCACATCAACTCACAATGCTTATAGATAATATCTTGTCTTTTCGTACACAACAATAAGCACATATAAATATCAATATATTCATATTGATATTATTGATTTAATATATTTATCATTGAAGCCCGTTTAATGCATAAGCAAACTCATTTCTCATGCATGTAATCTACAGGATGTCTGAGTGATACGAACTCATACACTAGATTACTTTGTCAGAACCATTCAAAAGCCGGCTCTGTCGTTGACTTTCGTTACACACACACACACACACACACACACACACACACACACACACACACACACACACACACACACACACACACACACACACA
>NC_068982.1:174118118-174118361 GCF_001194135.2 Octopus bimaculoides | reverse complement strand
TAATAATAATAATAACAACAACAACAACAACAACAACAACAACAACAACAACAACAACAACAACAACAACAACAACAACAATAATAATAATAATAATAATAATAATAATAATAATAATAATAACAATAATAATAATAAAAACATCGAAAAATACCTTAGGAATGAGAACCCAGGTTGGGAATTTCTCCAAGATACCCGATGAAGGCTGGAGGGTATATCAGCCGAAACGTTGTGTTAACAACA
>NC_068982.1:174112626-174118018 GCF_001194135.2 Octopus bimaculoides | reverse complement strand
ACACACACACACACACACACACACACACATACACACACACACACACAATGTAGTATTGAGAAGTATTTACTTTTACAAAATAACTTGGTTAATAATGTAAAACATCTCACTACCTCAAAAGAGAGAATTTATTGCATATATTTCTTGAGACAACTTCACATTCTCATTAGTCTGAGTTTCATATCATTCGTGGGAAGCCGGTTACTGTTAAGCACTTCCGTACAGTTGGTTGATCCATCAACAATCTATTCTATCTCTCTCACTCTCTCTCTCCCCATCTCTGTCTTTTCTGTATCTATCTATCTATCTATCTATCTATCTATCTATCTATCTATCTATCTATCTATCTATCTGTCTGTCTGTCTATCTGGCTGTCTGTCTCTGCGTGTGTCTGTGTGTCTCTTTCTCTCTATTAATCTTTATGCATATATGTATACACACATACACGCACACACGTCTTAAGAGTACCACAGAGTACGAGAGAGAAAGAGAGAGAGAGAGAGAAAAAGAGAAAGAGAAAAAATTTCTTAAATAAATATTGTGTATTACATATTGCCTATTACAAAATGAGAGTTGACAGAGACACGAAAATATAGCTAGCTTGATAGAGTAAAAAATTCGTATCTCTCAATTTTTATTATCACCTCCATTAGAGTCATGAAAAGCATCCGACAACATCATACAACACCTGGATATGAAATTTATTTCAATCAAGCCGTTCCTGGCAAAATATTGTAAATGACAAAGAACACATCAGCTGAACAATTCATGTAGACAGATTCATAAATCTGTAGTTATGAGCTGCCATAATGTAAATAATTAAATACATTTTACGATAAGTTTTTAATGGGGTAATAAGCTAATAATGTCTCCAAGATGAATAAGGTTCAGAGAAACACATTTATAACGAATCCTGTAGTGAAACATAAAACAGCCATCGAAAAATCTTGTAAACATACATACATACATAATACATACATACATACATACATACATACATACATACATTGTTTCGAGCACGTAGTACTTACAAGATTGATCATGAAGTGTTTGGTGAATGAATGAAGTTGTATAACTACAATGCATCAGTTAAGCCGATTCTCATTTGTTGAAGAAAGTTAGTCGGTCGACCTAAATTATTATATTTCATGTTTGAACTGCTATCGTATAATGGAAACCAGCAACTAGTTCAGACGCGTGTTCATCGTCAAGGGATAACAAGTCGTCGACACCCATTAAATATGTTGGCCACAAAACTGGATTATCGGGTGCATCGAAAATATTTCTTCGATAAAGGCAGATAGATCACTCCAGAACTTTGGTTAATTAATATTGCATCTTGCTTTAACACTTAGGAATTTTCATTTAGAGATAATCAGCAGTTTCGGAATCCATTACAATGAGGATCCACGTTACTGGATTATATTTCAACGCGTGCTATGTGAATGTTTAGACGAAATGGGATAAGGATCTGTATTTTTTCTTTCTCTTGATCTGAATGAGTACAGATGCTGGTTATATTGGCTTTTAAATGTATTCACGGTGCGTCCATCGTATTAATTTTTTAATATTTTCAGGGGTGTTATCGATGCTCTACTACTGCTTCGTAAAGTCATAAGCTTTTGTGTAGGCAGGTAAGGGGAATTCTGAAGCTACGAGATTGTTGTCAAAGTGAGGTTTGTCTAATGGTGTGTGTTCTGCTGGAAGCAATTTCGTACAAAAGCTAACATCAACCTTATTAGTTTCCAAGAATTCATTATATTTGTGTGTTGGTGAGAAAGGATAGGAAGTTCCAAGCTATAACAGTGACTGACTATATTGCTGATTCTTCTATGGTATACATTTTATATACTAGCTTTTGGCTAAAAGCACTTCTAGTTTGTACTATCATGATAGTAAGAGAATCACTTTCTGAGAAACTTATTTCAGCTGCAAGATTTCAAATTATTACTGGAGTTGCTTGAACTTTTTTGTGTGTATGTATAGTGTCCTCGTTTGGTCTTCTGTAGGAATAGTGTTTATATATATTGAAAGCTAATGATATGTTCAATAAGTTATCGTTAAATTGTTACGAACAGTTATATTTAAATCAAACCCCCTTGAACATTCCTCTATCTGAGTCGTGGTCATATATTTTGCATGAGATTGTTAAGCGGTCATCTCTATACAAACCGAAGTTACGAGTGGTATTACGCATTCAAAGGCTGTTAAGAATGAACTAACCCGCAAGGTTGGTTACCTCAGTTCCATTAAGTATGATAATGGTCTTAGAGGTAATACTACAGCATACGTTGAGGTGCTGGAGACAGTTGTTAAGCCCCGGGTAGATGAAGTACACAGAGGAAGTCCATACATGTTTCAACAAGATTAGTAACTTCTCACAGAGCCCACCTAACCCAAGAATGGCGCTCAGAAATCTTTAAGGTCATGTAAAACCAAACTAGTGACCTACAAACTTGCAAAATTGAAATCCCAAGGACTTATGCGATTGGAGCGTTGTTGAAAGGGAGACTAATCGATATTCTCACAATACCATAGCTTCATCGGAGGTTGTCAATGTCTATGAGATGTCCGTAATGAATAATGAATATTTAGTGTAGGCATGTCAACGATGCTGGTCCAGCGTTAAAGCAGTGATCAAAGCTGAGAGACGAATTCATAGAATAATTTATGTTCTGAGATCATGCCACGTTTGACTTGATCTTTAAACCTCCGAAGCTGTATGATATCAATCAAATCAACCAATGCCCTCTTTAGCTTTGTTTCTATAATTTTCGGTTTCAGGTGTTTGATCTCTTGGTTTTAGTGACCCGGTATTTTTGTAGAGTAAACCCTCTCCAACTAATCTCAAAAGATCAAGTCCTAACTGGACGTTGGTTCACTGACTCTACAAAATTGACTGTTAAAGTTTTTGGTTTCAGATCAATTTGAGGAATTTGGGCTGTATTGTATCATACTGGCTCATCATTGCATGATAGTTCAGTATCTAAATATAAATACTTAAGAATCTCTCATTCACCACACAGGCAACATCCCACTCTGCTGATCTGGCATGTATTAAGTACCAGTCATTTCTGACGTAGATTAAATCGGTTATATCTATCCCCCAGTGCTTAACCCTAGAACTACTGTTTGAATTGAATATAGTTATTATTTTAATGATTTTTCTTTGTGTTTCTTATTATCATTGCTGTTGCCTCTTGATCATGGAACGTAATAGACAGCATGGCTTCTTTAGAAATCAGTTTCAGTCGCTTTGAAAGTCAAAGAACAAATTATTTTTAGAGTTTGAATTTTCTTCCAAAACTTTCATATGTTTTCATGACTGAATTGTTGCTATTGATGTTCATTTTAACAGCACTGTAGAATAGACTCGGATTAGATATTAAGACGCCATAATTTCGACACAATGTAATGTTGTAATTCTTTTTTTTTTACCGTAACTTAATTAATATATAATATAGTGAAGTTGTTGAAGTACACAGATGTGGAGTTTAGTGCAACAAAGTGTCGTGAAATGTAAAGTTTCCGACCGTTAGAAGCTAATTTTTGATTGAAGACCGCAACGCTTTCAAATAATTTAATACTTCCTCCTAAGCTGTTGTTATATTCAGTTCGTTGAGGGAAATTGCCAGTTGTTGAAACTATACTGCCATCTAACAGCCTACCAATATCAGAGTGATTGTCTTTTATGAGATTTTCTTAACAGTGTTCGTGTCAAAGTTGACTCCCTTCTGGATTGTAAATATGTAACCACTTCTTGTTCTCCACCATCAACAATATTTGAGTCATAAAAAAAATTGAAAAAGAATAACATTAATCACAGCCGGTCTAGCTTAGTTACGCTTATTCATAGTAAAGCATCAGAGTAATTATGCAGAGCAAGGCACTATTTCTTTTTTTAAACTTCGCTTTATTCCTTTTATTACGAAGAATATGGAGCTCGAAGCACCGATTTTTATGTGTCTAATAAAATTAACAATACCAATAACATCAGGTTGGACAAATTTTTTTTAAATGCGAATGAAAGATTAAAAAAAAATATATTTAAAATAAAATTATAATGAATTAAGAACGCAAAATTCCTAGCGTGCACAAGTTTTGATGCAGCTTTCTGCACATTAGAATTGCAAGCGTAAACGAGATTGTATGCACTCTGTAAGAATTTAATGATTAGTAAGCTCTCATACTCTCTCTTCGATCGATTTTAGTCAATAATTAACTGTCAATACCAGAAGGAATTAACATTCCCTAAAACGAAAACGAAAACAAAAAGTAAAATATAAATACAAATAAAGGTGGCTTAAGTAGAAGTTGAGTGTGGAACCTGAACATTTTAAAATTGATGTGTAGGAGGTTGCGGCTTGCGTCTTTTGTTAGTCAGATAGGAATAAAGCGATATGGTTCTCCCTGAGCAATTATAACTGCTATCTCCCTTGTTCATATCTGATTTGATAACATGAATTTCTAACATTGGCACATTTTATTTCGTAGGAAAAATACAGTAATTTTAGTCTATAGCAAATATTGGTGTAAAAAGTGTAACAAATATCAATATTTCAGTTATATTTATTTTACCGATTCTCCAGTGACTGAAAGACACTGTTTAGACTTTGTTGCATCGAGTCGTATAAGTCGTGATAATGAAGTTAAACGAAATAGTGATATCCAAGAATTATTTAATACATACGTTTCAGCTTTGCGTAATATATAATAGGAAATGCATCCATTACGTAAATCTTCCTCAGTTAAGACATTTCAAAATATGAAGGCGTTAATGAAAATATTTCAATATATATGGTTGGAGCAGTTAGCTAACTACCAAGCAATCAGGATGGATATATCGGCAGACCGGCAGAAGTGACAGAAAAATCCAGGGAAATACCATTATCACCGATATATAAATTCATGACACCTTGATTTGAAACTAGTTTGATGAGTGTTAACGCACAAAATTCCCAACCCTTGAGTCACTCTGAAACTTTTGTCGGTTATTAATAAACACATTCATATTTGCAGCTCTATTTTACCTGTTTGCATCACTAACCTACATATATTACATACACATATACATACATACATACATACATACATACATACATACATTCACACACACATACATACATTGTTTCGAGCACGTAGTACTTGCAAGATTGATCATGATATATATAAGGGTCGTTCTTTATGTTGTTTATTTTGTTTTCCATTTGTGTCTTTCGTTGTTTGGAAGAACAGTTAATGCTCCATGTACTCGTACTTCGTATTTTTTTGTTGTACACGTTTCATGATGTCCTGTGCCCACGTATGCTTATATATATACGTATAGATGTAGGCATGTACATATACGTATGTATATATGCATATATATATTATTTATATTATATTATATATA
>NC_068982.1:174106807-174112585 GCF_001194135.2 Octopus bimaculoides | reverse complement strand
ATATATATATATATATACATATATATGACCAAAGTTTCTTATAACAGCTTTTCAAAATGTAGAATTCGAGATTTCCATATTATAACAAGACTATATTTGCAGTATCAATTACTTGAGCCAACAATAGTGACGTTTTAAGTTGGGCGATTGAAGAAATCCATTACATTGATATTAAAGTGCGCAAGATCCAGACAGAACTAGATTTCACAGAAATAGAGTAATAGTGACAGGCTCCCTCTCAGAAGAAACAGCAGAGGAAGAGGCTTAACATAAGCGTCGAACAGTATCTTCCAGAAAGCATCTGCTAAACAACAACAGCAAAAACAAATATCTCAGAAGAATACTAAAAACAACGAGAAGGCAGTATCTTAATAATACTCGGGAATTAACTGCTCAATAGATAATCACTTTCAGATTATCTTCTGTGCTAATCCAAATCTAGAAGCAACGTTTTGCATAACAAACAAAAATTATGCATGACTATGTCTCGCAGAAACTTTTGAATGATAACAATATCGACAGGAAGTGTCGACCTCTTTGGAATTATGACTATATTTGCACTGTTTTTGCCAGCTATATTTTTCTTAGAGTAGATACTAAGGACGCTAATATTAAATTAATATACAGCTGTTAATATCATGCAATAAAGTGTATTGTTGTTGCGTGTTATATCCGTGAGAGATAAGTAGTAAAGAAAGGAAGTAATGAAAAATGATTGAAGAAACACTACTCTAGACGCTATCGTAAATGCCGACTATGTCATATATCTATCAAAAACCTTGCTTATGTCATTAATGACATCAAGATATTGCTTTCCCATGTACAATGACGTTCTTGCTAAAATAGACTACAATAAGGTCAATAATTATATAAGCAATATTTCTTATATTGAATACATCCCATACATTCCAGGTTAAAGAAAATTGTAGAACTTATCAATCAAAACTTCCATTAAATGCAAATATAACACACCATAACTGATACAATTGTTTGGGACAAAACACAAACTATGTTTATACTGCCCGTGGAGGTCAACTGCCTCACCGACGTAAATATTTAAAATTAATGAGAAAGATAACATTTATGGCCAGCGTTTTAAAAGACTAGGACCTCTTCGTCTATATGAAATACATTTAATCCCATAATCATTTGTTATCCTGCTGAGTCTTTTGGTAAAAATCTGGAAAGCAAAGAAAGAGGTCAATCTAACATATTATGAAAATTAGGCGCAGGAGTGGCTGTGTGGTAAGTAGCTTGCTTACGAGCCACATGGTTCCAGGTTCAGTCCCACTGCGTGGGACCTTGGGCAAGTGTCTTCAAATATAGCCTCGAGCCGACCAAAGCCTTGTTAGTGGATTAGGTAGACGGAAACTGAAAGAAGCCCGTCGTATATATGTATATATATATATATATATATATATATATATGTATGTGTGTTTGTGTGTTTGTGTGTGTCCCCCCACCATCGCTTGACAACCGATGCTGGTGTGTTTACGTTCCTGTAACTTAGCGACTCGGCAAAAAGAAACCGATAGAATAAGAATTAGGCTTACAAAGAATAAGTCCTGGGGTCGATTTTCTCGACTAAAGGCGGTGCTCCAGCATGGCCGCAGTCAAATGACTGAAACAAGTAAAAGAGTGTGAATCAGTGAATATGCGCAACACATTGAGGAAATTCAAGACTTTGTGCTACTTTTTATATTAATACAAATTCTAGTGATAGTTTTTAGAGAACAAAAAAATCAACGCCGACTTTTCGAAAGAATTCAAAGAATATGAACAAAATATACGTAAACAAACAAACAAACTAACAAACAAGCAAACAAACAAGCATATATACATGCATACATACATGCATACATGCATACATACATGCATACATGCATACATATACACACACATACATTTTTTATCTTTGACTTTATATGCGCTTATTGTTTAACTGACTACCTCAGAATCAAACTTTAAAAACTGGGCTTCACCAAACCAGAGAAGACACAGTTAATTAGTAAATTACAATTACAAGCCATTAATGAATGAAACTGAAATTATGTGAAACATTGTATGAATTCGACCTAAAGTATGTACATATACATATCTATAGAGTTACAGACGTTTTCATTTATATCTTTCAATCATTTCACTTCGGCCATACTGAAGCATCGCATTGAGGGGTTTTAGTCGAACAAATCAACCCGAGGACTTACATTTTAAGCCTAGTACTTATACTATCAATCTCTTTGGCTGAACCGCTAAATTACGGGAAAGTAAACACACCAACACCAGTTGTCAAGCGGCGATGGACACACACACACACACACACACACACGACAGACTTCTTTCAGTTTCCGTCTACCAAATCCGCTCACAAGGCTTTGCTCCTTCCGAGGCTATAATAGAAGAGACTTGCTCAAGGCCCCACATAATGGGGCTGAAGCTGGAACCATGAGATTGGGAAGCAAGCTTCTTACCACACAGCCACACCTGCGCCTATACATAAATATATACATGCACCAAATCACATACATCCATACAAACGCTGACATGCTTAGAAGCACATACAGCAATACATGTGTAGATGCATACATAACTAGCTAGATGTTGTTTACATTCCAATGTAAAATCTGTGTGAAAACCAGCTCTTTTTCCATTGGTGAGGAATTTTTGAAATGTACCAGGAGAGCTGAAACGTACACACATATACCCATATGTTATCTAAATTCCAGATAATTTATTACTTTGTTAGAAAGCGGCTTCTTTATAGAAAGAATTCAGTTAATTAAAAAAATATAGCGCACATACATTACTGCGCATATGGTTATGCGATTAAAAGGCTCACTTCACAACTATACACTTCTGGTTTGATTCAACTGTGCAAGTCTTTTGGCAAGCTTCCTGTTATTTTGTATTCTGGTTCATTAAAACAGATTACGTATTGTAATTCGATCTGATGTTCTGAAGCATTATATATCGAACCACTAATTTCGTCTACGCAAGTGACAAACGGGTGCACAGGATTGGCGAGCCACAAGTAAGGCGATAAACGTCCAGTGTTCTTGTAAGTCGTGGCTAGGAGGATGTTCGTCTCGTTCCAATATATATTACCTATTCTTTCAGACATAAACCAATGCATGACCCCTTTCAAAGGTGATTATATACTGAGGATAGCTTGCCAGGCTGTAAAACAATTCTGTAAATATCTAATCAGCTAGCTAATCGATCTTTTGTTTAACGTGTCGGTCAAACAATCAATAAGTTTGTCAGTCAAAGTCTTTTAGTTACTGTTCACGACATTCTCAGTGACTGCGTTAAAAAGATCGATTAGTTGGTTAGATATTTAACCGATCAACAAACAAAAAAAAAAATGGAATTGAACCCGTGCTATATATATATATATATATATATATATCAGAAAAGGAATATACAATGGAATAAGCGACTATCTTATGAACTTCATTAGCTTATAGCTGTTTCTGCTATTAGAAGCAGTGTACTCATAATAATGTGCTTAAGTAACACCTTAACGCCAATACTTATTCCTATATATATTAATAAATGTAATTCTTGTTCCAAATAAATTGCACTTCATATTCGAGGCTCCGATGAAGCTATAAGGTGCTACTCAGGCACTCGACTATGAGTTCACTGCATTTTATAGCAGCATAATCGCGTACTCGTTTCTTATCTCATTTTCTTATTACCGCTTGGTACTCGACTAACGCTTCATTCTGAATCATAATGTATATTGAGTTCTACACTCGGTAATTAGTCTCGCAATGCGTGACCACGATCGGGAGATCGTGGTTCCAATTTTTAGACCGAGTGGAGGGTTGTGTTCTTGAGCAAATAACTTAATCTCACGTTGCTCTGCAATCACTTCGACGCCTGACGCGTGGTACACCCTGCACCTGTTCAGGTAACGTCGATGTGATGGAGAGATTGAACTAATGTAAGGCACATACATCTGATCACTATAAAAGATCCTTTGTGCAGGTCAGGTGGTTCGCCAAAAGCTAAATACCCATACGTCGTCTTTGACTGGAAAGTCCATATATATATATATATATATATATATATATATATATATATATATATGTGTGTGTGTTCGCCATGATAGACCGCTAGCCACTACACATTCCTTTTTTTTCTCTCATTGTTTCTTTCTGTGTTCCTTTCAGTGGAAGAGCGCAAGCCCGAAACGTTAAAGACTTTTTCACTTCCCGAGCGTTAAACTAATACGTCTGTTTGTTGTCTACACCACCTGTCTCCGTCTTTTGCTTTTTTTTTGTGAATTCTCCCTATATATATATATATATATATATATATCTATATATATAATAAACCTGTTTTTGTTCAAAAACCTGCTTTATTTGAACCTCAAAATTTTGCCATCATATACCATGCCTAACTAAAACGAATATTGGCATAATGACCATTAAATCTAAAACATTTGAAACTAAAAGTATGCGGACATATTCATGAATCGAAGCAATGTAATAGTGAGTGTAAACACGGAAAGAGCAATGATCAACAGCAATGGAAAAACAAGAACATTAATATAACTAAAAGCACATTCAAATATCATCATCTCCGTCAAGACAACCAACACTACAACCACCACAATCGTCTTTCTCCTCAGTTGTAGTAGTAGTGGTGGTGGTGGTGGTGGTAGTGGTGGTGGCAACAAGGACAGTAGAGTCGACAACAACTATTATACCCCCAATATCAACGTAAGCAACAATTGAAGGAAATACAAGTGATAACAAGGCAGTAGTAACAAAATTAAGGGAATGACACCATTGAGCATCATAAACAAGAGCAACAACCACAATAGTGCTGATAACAACAACAACAACAACAACAACAGTAACTGCAACGGGAAAAGTAATATAAACGTTTCTAGTTATACAGCAGGAGCAGAGACAAAATAACCCCCCCACCACCACCAACGACTGCTACAACAAAAGCAAGAAAACGTAATGAAGCTACTTAATAACTACAAGAAAGAGAGAGAGAGAGAGAGAGAGAGAGAGAGAGAGAGAGAGAGGCAGAGAACGGGAAAGAGAGAGAGAGGAGAGAGGGAGCACCAACAACAATATTTAAATGAATAATAACCGACTGAACAACAGCTACCACAACACCAACACCTATTTGCGCAGTCATAACCGTTTTTTTTTTCTTTGAATCTGTACAGCCATGTTTAACCTTGAAATGTCAAAAGGTATCGGAGATTTTTATCGGGTAGCGCAAAGCATACGCATACGTATCTAGACACATGTGTATGCACATACAAACCAACAAATATATATATGTGCACACGTGTAAATATTTTTACAAATACTCATGTATATGTTTTCACACACACACGCACACACACACACATGCACACACATACACACAGACACATACACACAGACACACACACGCGCAAACATGCCTACGATGAAGTATTTATACATATATATAAATGAAGGAAGCATGTGTGCATATATATGCGTTTTTGCATATAAACACACACACATATGTAAATATATATACACATATACCCAACGTATACACACATATACTCAAACGTACATATCTATCTATCTATCTATCTATCTATCTATCTATCTATCTATCTATCTATCTATCTATCTATCTCTCCCTCTCTTTCTCTCTCTCTCTCTCTCTCTATATATATATATATATACATATATATACATACATACATGTATTCTCATATATTATGTATCTGCATATGTCTCTCTCTCTCTCTCTCTCTCTCTCTCTGTATAT
>NC_068982.1:174094228-174106749 GCF_001194135.2 Octopus bimaculoides | reverse complement strand
TATCTATCTATCTATCTATCTATCTATCTCTCCCTCTCTTTCTCTCTCTCTCTCTCTCTCTATATATATATATATATACATATATATCTCTGTATATATGTTATATATATATATACGTATACACATATATATCTGTATATATGTTATATAATATATATATGCATAAATAGATGTATATACCTACGCATACACTCACAGTCACACACATATAACATAATAAAATACGTATGTGTATGAGAAATAATATAATCAATATATGCACAGATATGCATCTACATACCTGAACATACGAAATGTACATATAATATATGTGTGCACGTGTATAAATGTGTATGTGTATGTCTGTGTCCGTGCGTATCTGTGTGTGTGTATGTAAATATGTATTTATATGTGTATGTATATATTTATGTACGTTTGTATATAATATATACATATACCTACATACACACATAGACATATACTAAATATTCAAAGTGTGCACACACGTATGCATGAATACTTGCTGCAGAAATGCATAGAAACACATGTATGAATACATAGGTAGACATACATATGTTGTAAATATGTATTTATCTATCTACGTATATATAAGTGCTTGCGCGAGCCAGTGTGGTTGAGACTGTGTGTGCGTGTGCAACGCTTGTATAAATATGTTACACACACTGAATTTGTGTGTTTGTGCATGTGTATGTGTATATGCGTATGCGTGTTCGTATAGATAATACATATACTCACACAATCATACAAAAATGCCAGGCAATCTATGAAGAATGCACTTAATATATTCTATGAATACATAAATGCAGTTAAGTAAACAGAACTGAAAGCAGGTTTTGAGGAAAACAATATTTGAAAGAAGATAGTATGAAATAAAAATTTAGGAATATGGAACGAAATCAGCTTGAACTCAAAGCATCATCTTTTCCACCATCATTACACTCTCTGTCATCAGTGTTATCTTTCTTCCTGACCTTTTGCTCATCGTTATATTCATTTTCATTTGGCATTACGCTCTACATCAACACCAAAAAATGTAACAAAACTGAATTCATTACAGCAAAATTCAAAACAATAGTAAAAATAATAATAAGCAAAGAATTCAGTATGAACAGCTATAGAGGCAACGATACCAACCACGCGAAACTACGCGACAACGCCATTAACTGCAACGACAATACGAAAAAAATTAACATCAACATTAACATTAACAGCTACATTGGCGACAGTAGCAGTAAGGCAGAAATTGCCACATTAAATCATCCAACAGTACGTTTTACCTTTGACTTATCAGAATCGGAAAGAGGAATGAAGAAACATATGCTATTAGGCATTTCCATCTACATCCCGCTTGTTGTATAGCATTCACTTGCAAGCCCGTATGGTCTGGTACTTTGTATCACCGTTTCTCTAAGTGCTTTGGGTGACTATGTTGTGGCGTATAGATCTAGACACATTCTCGTCCCTCCCGTCACTGAGCAGCGGAAGATGAAAGCTGGAGGACGTGACAGCTGGAAGGGGAGAATGAGATGCACCAAAACGAGGCTAGTATTCATTTACAGCAGGGTAGACCAGAGCAGCGTCAAATCATACGCCTTGCCCAAGGATACAACGCGCCGCCCGATTCAGGAATTGAACGAACGAACCTCTCATCTCGAGTCCAGTTCCTTAACCTGCGCATTTTCACAATATCCACCAGAACTCCCAACTCCAAGTTCCGTAAGTGATTCAATCATAATTGCACTGCAGCGATTCGAGCACAGATAAACAAAAAACAAAAAAACAAACGAAGCATCACGGCCTTCGGCGCATAGAGACAATCACACGGTTCTCATTTCTTTATTGCCCACAAGGGGCTAGACATAGAGGGAACAAACAAGGACAGACGAACGGGTTGAGTAGATTACATCGACCCCAGTGCGTAACTGGTACTTAATTTATCGACCCCGAAAGGATGAAAGGCAAAGTCGACCTCAGCAGAATTTGAACTCAGAACGTAACGGCAGACGAAATACCGCTAAGCATTTCGCCCGGCGTGCTAACGATTCTGCCAGCTCGCCGGTTCTACAAACTGACGGCTCTTTCTTATCACTCCACTTTCTTTAAAACTCTTATCCGATGTGCGAATGATATTTACATGTGTCGCACAATTTTCTTTCCTTCCAGTTTGCCCATAGGCTCAATCCACCGTTCATCTCTTGTATCGTTGGCTTCCAGTCAGGTCTCACAATCATGCGTGTATGATGGAGCTATAAAGAAGCCTCCACGTTGTGAACTGACTTGCTGAAAGCACAACCAAATTTCTCCTTACTATGATTTTAAATTTACAAAAGCTGGAAGGCTATACTGGATAATGAAGCTTGAGATATATTAAGCAAGAAACAGTCAGAATCGTCATAGACGGAATGCCTCTGATTATCAATCTGCTCGGTCAGAGCAGATATGGGACTAAATTACAACTATAAAAAAAGCACCTATAACGACTTAGACCAACAACAACGATGACGACAGCAACAACAGCAGCAGTAGCAGCAGCAGCAGCAGCAGCAGTAGCAGTAGCAGTAGTAGTAGCAGCAGCAGCAGTAATTGCGTCAATAGTTGGCAGCATTGATAACAAATTAATTTGTCAACATTCAATCAATATGCTGTTGCCTTTCCGAAATATATCTAGTCTCATCTGTATCGATTGATAAATATATTTGGGTTTCTTTGCTGAATATATTTTTATCTATTTATTTATTCATTTTATTTCAATCTATTAAACGTTGATTTTTTTTTTCACTATTCTCTCTCTCTCTCTCTCTCTCCACCTCTCTTCCTCTCACGCTCTCCTTCTTTCTCTCATTACTTAATAATGTGTTTTAATCATTAATATGACCAATGGGGAATACTTCGAGGGAGCGTTTTTGCATTCTAAACACAAATACAGTTGGAGCTTTGTATATCTAATATAGTGGGTCGAATAGCTTCGATCAACTGAAATTACCCAAGTAATTCCTATACGAAACCTCCCCAAAGGAGTATTTAAAATCGAAAAACAAGTAATTGAGCTAAGATCAATAAAATCAATTCATGAAGCTTTTCGGGTAATATGAACAATGTAGAAAGGAGTGACTCTGGGCTAGAAAAGACACATGCATACACACTTCTATTAACAGCTTTATATAATAAATTATTCTGCGGAATGTATTTTTCAATTCAATTGTAATAATTTATTCAAAAGATCAATGATCACAATAGTAAGTTAAAATTTTCTTAAATATTAAGTTAGATATATGATTTGGACGTATCAGCTGCTTCCGCACATCTTCGGATGCCACAGACTGGCGTCTATGTGGATACAGTAATCCGTATAGCTCATTCTTTCTAAGCTTTCCTCTGAAATAGTTCATTCTTGATTCAGATATACAATAGTGATGTTCATAGAAACAATCCAATGTTAAGTGCTTTTGAAAGTTATCATGTGCCATATGCATTTAATGTGTGACCCGTGCGTTTATCGAAAATTTAATAGCGTATATTACATACATAAACATATACATGCACATTATATATTCATGCACATATACATGCATACGTACACACACACACACATATAAGGCGCGTGTGTGTTTGTGTGTGTGTGTGTGTGTGTGTTTGTGTGTGCGTGCGTGTGTGTGTATGAGTGTATGTTATATATGTATATCAGAAAGTCCTGCTCCCAACGACAAAAGAATCTATTCTACTTTTGTATTGTTTAAACTTCCTAACTGCCGAAGTAGTTCATCATTGCATCATACCGAATAGTTATGAATAGCTAGGATGCCCCAGTTATTCATAACACTTGGCTTTATTTAAAAAAAAATTTTGTAAATATATTTTATTTAATGTCCTCCTCTATGTGCAGTACCAAGTATTGCTTCTTTCTGTAAACGTATAAAAGGCCATAGCTGTGTGTCAATTTGGATTTTCATCCGTCGACGCTTTATAAATTAGCCAAAAATACTGGAGCTGACCCTCAAAAATTATGAACCTACGTAGGATATCATTAGTTTTGGTCTTTCAGTTTATATATATCGTCTGTCTAGCTTTTTTATTGTCATACCAGATGTTTATCATAAACTATATGGACAAAGCTATATTAACTATGTTTGGTCATCAACTAACTAACTTATGTGATAAAAATTACGTGTTAGTGTGCATGCGCGCGCATTTGTATGTGTATTGCAAAGCAAAATACTCGTGGAAACGCTAATTTAGATTTGTCGTTTTTACATAATTTTTCTACTAATGACCATGTTTCAGGATTTATTTATTTATTTATTCATTTATCTATTTATTTATTTATTTAACTAATTTATTTCCTGTACTTCTTGAAATTGAGTCGGGTGTCTGTCTGATCAGCAAGCTGATTAAAGTCCCAACAATCTGATGTCGCTAAATTAAATAAATAACGTTTAACGTATTTTCTGTTTGTTTCATTACTTTTATCATACTTCTGTATAACTCCTGTTATAATGAGTAGCGCTGCAATATTCATGCCTCATAGAGTTACAATTTATGCAAATCATGTCATTTGATTGTTTTTTTTTTTTCCGTCTCCACATAATGACATAGTACTTATACACTTTCTGTCTTTTTTTAGACTACAACAAGTCATTTAGATGAGATCACCGTTTGGCTGTGTACCCCTAGTTTGTTCCGCATCATTGTTATGCTATATCTTTTTCGACTATCTTCAGATTATATTCATACCGTTTTCTTGCGGTATCTATTTTATAATGCCTGAGAACTAACCGTTGGTGACACACAGTTAGCCGATTGTACTTGCGCATGCGTATATTCAATCGTGGCTAATACAGAATCGAATACGATATGTATCATTTATACATCTTAAATTTTTTTTTTTTTTTGTGATATCATGCATAAAAGTACTGATCCTGAGCTTAAACGATATTATTTACCAACTTGTGATTAATTTCCTATCGGCATTAATAGTATAAATGAATTGAAATGACTTCTACCTAGCTATGAAATTGTTTCATGATATCAACATGCTGGTAGATATGATGTGCATAGCTTTATTCGTTTGGGACAAATGAAATTTCGAGGTTTGGAGATGTAGTGTCGTTTCCAGTGTTTTATATATCATCTTTTCAGTAAAATATGAAACAGTTTTGTGTAACGAAGTTTAGTGTTGTTAGAAGTATAACTTTATGCAAAAGATTGTAATGCGATTAATTATTGAAGTAATTTTTGAAGATAGGCGCAAGCGTGGCTGTGTGATAAGACGCTTGCCTCCCAGCCACATGGTTCCCGCCCGGTTCAGTCCCACTACGTAGCACCTTGGGCGAATGTCGTTCTCTATAGCCTCGTTCTGACCCAAAACTTGTGAGTGGATTTGGTAGACGGAAACTGAAAGAAGTCCGTCGTATATATATATATATATATATATATATATATATATATATATATATATATATATATATATATATATGTATGCATGTATGTATATATGTATATATATGTGTGTGTGTGTATTTGAGTCTGTGTTTGTTCCCGCACCACCACTTGACAACCGGTGTTGGTGTGTTTACTTCCCCGTAACTTACCGGTTCGGCATAAGAGATCGATAGAATAGGTGCCAGATTAAAAAAAAAAGGACCGGAATCGATTCGTTCGACTAAAATTCTTCACGGCAGTGCCCCAGTATGGCCGCAGTCCAATGACTGAAACAAGTAAATGATAAAAGATAAAAGAAATGATATAGACCTCTTGGTGTGTGAAACACCTATTGCATGTTACTTTTGTGGTTTCTGAATTTTCGCATTGTTTATGCAATCCTTGTCATTGTTCTTTATTGCTGTGAGGGTAAACAAGGGCGGTGAATTAGTAGAGTCGTTAGAAAGTCCGGTACAATGTCTTGAAGTATCCGTTCTATACACGCTGATGTCAAGTTTCCGTTAACTGTGGTCCATTTTCCCCACCCTCTTTCTGTATTTTGCTTGTAATTCAAAGTTCCAGCCTGACCTGGTCGTATTGTCTCACGTTCTTTGCACATTGCAACAGCATTAGGAGCACAACACATCTCTATGGACAAAAAATAATACATATCATCAAGACCGACAGAGAGTCCACCTTTAACTATAAATAATTTTATGGAATATTTATATAGAAAACATGTAGTGTTTTGCATTGTGACAAATTTCCCGGAAACTGCTGGCCTGGTGACAAAATTTGAAATTAATATTCTATTTTGTTAAAGGCGAGCTGGCAGAATGAGACAAAACGCTTAGTGTCATTGCGTTCGTCTTTACGTTCTGTGTTCAAATCCTATCCAGGTCGACTTTTCCTTTCATCCTTTCGGAGTCGATAGAATTAGTACTTGTTGGACACTGGGGTCAAAATTTTCCCCGAAATTGCTGGCCTTGTGCTAAAATTTTGAAACCAATATTTTGTTTTTTTAAGATCGTGAGAGAAAGAATCAGTAAATTCAGTTGACAAATTGCACTACGATATCTAGCTGCGCCCTTTACTCTTAACTTCGAATCCCTCCTCGGCCAACTTTGCATCTCATTCTTCTAGCATTGACAAAATATGAACCACTCAAGTTCTGGAGTTTATCTAATCGTTAATTTTTTTCTATTAAACCTGTTGCTTTGTGTCTAGGATAGAAATCTCACTTTGTAAGCAATAAACATACCTTTTTGCTCCGAAGACGTCGAGAATGTTTGGGGCTAAGACCAAAGTTAATGAGAAAACGTAATAAACATTTGGTGATTTCGAGTTTCTTTTAAAAAATGGTTTCTAAAATTTCTCACAGCCTATGAACAATTATAGACACAATCATATTATGCTTTATATATTTACACCGTAATTCAGACAGCTTCTGCATGAAAAATAAATAAATAAATACATAAATAAACGGTATAGTTAGCATTGACATATTTAATGAAAGGAGATAAAACAAAAATCTACGAAAATAATATTCATCATTGACTATTATTGTTTCATCCTCATCACATAATTATTTGTCATTAGGTTTTTAAAGCATTATTCATGTTAAAACTAATTCAACTACAAGCATTTTTTCGTTGCGTTAATAGGAATACACCAGCAGACCAAAACTTGAATCTTTATTTTTTTCTTATTCCAAACAGTATCTCGGAACTTTTTCTGATAGACTGTACAAATCCTTTGCAGTCACAGAATCGATACGCAACACATTAGTTTTTCTCATAGATTATACACATTTTTTTTTTGTTAGCATACAATCGATACACGACAAGATACCAAAGCTCAATCTTGATAATCGCAGTCTCAGATTTCCTCAACTCAACTATTGCTGAACAACATTCTCTTCATTGCAACGTACAAATATGGCATTAATTCAGTAAACTTGCGTATAAATTACATTTTGTCACGTTAAATTACTAACAAATATTTCTATATTTCCATACTAAATTTCGCAAATTTATTTTAGCATATATACCATAGTGAGATGGAAATTCTATCGTTTCGAGCAGAGCCTTTGTGGCCAAGCAGTGCATTTCTTCGGATAAGGGTTCTGCCTGAAGTATCTCCACGACAGATACTTGTAGTTTAATTGATTTTGGCCGATAGGGACCGCCTCTTGTTTATTCAGACACTGTTATATTTTCTATATTGGTTTATTTCTTTTATAGGAATTCTCTCCTTCCAGCTGGTATCTTAGAGCAGTGTAGCGTTGCTGCTTCTATCATAATTTCCTACTATATATATATATGTTAAGTATATTCCTTCGGAAGTCACTGATAAGTTGTTCGGTTTCGTAGCTGCGATTGTATGTTACTGTTGCTTCCATATTTTTGTTACCGTTGTTGTCAATGTCATCGTTGTTTTGCTGTTGCTACTGCTGATGGTGCTGCTTCTGCAAGTTTCTTATTGCTTCAGATATACCACTTGTATGGTTGTTATAGGTTTAGTTGTGGCTACTATTGTTCAAACAGATGATGATGATAGGGTCTTTTTTTTACTGTACTATTTATTATTGCAGCTATTGTTTCGTTTCCGTTGCTCATACTGCATAATTGCTGCAGTTTTTTTTTGCTGCTGTTGCTATTGCTACTGTTGTTCATATCATCATTACTTTCAGCTAACAAAGTCATTCGATTTGTTAGAAATAGCAGCCAAATGTCACTCTAATTATACCGTACTGTTTTAAATAAGAGAAGAACACGTGATATAATGTAGTCCTAATATCCACCTAAAGACAGAAAGGTGAAGACTAAAATGTCGTTGATCGTAGGTCAGTTCAAGCCAGGCTGACTTGGGGGCTAATCAACAACAGCAACAACAAAAACTGTATCAGTTACAACAGCACCAACATTATTATTTTATCACTTGTAACGTTAAGTAGTGGAGGCGCAATGGCCCAGTGGTTAGGGCAGCAGACTCGCGGTCATAGGATCGCGGTTTCGATTCCTAGATCGGGCGTTGTGAGTGTTTATTGAGCGAAAACACCTAAAGTTCCACGAGGCTCCGGCAGGGGATGGTGGCGAACCCTGCTGTACTCTTTCACAACAACCTTTTCTCACTCTTACTTCCTATTTCTGTTGTGCCTGTAATTCAAAAGGTCAGCCTTGTCACACTGTGTCACGCTGAATATTCCCGAAAACTACGTTATGGGCACACGTGTCTGTGGAGTGCTCAGCCACTTGCACGTTGATTTCACGAGCAGACTGTTCCATTGATCGGATCAACTAGAACCCTCGACGTTGTAAGCGACGGAGTGCCAACAACGTTAAGTAGTAGTAGTATTAATAGTAATGGTGTTAGTAATTGCAATTTTTTTTTGTTTAATCCGAGTCGGTCTGTCTAAAAAAACAAAAAACAAAACAAAAAAAAAACACTCGAACCATGGCCGTTTTGAAATATAGTGTATGCTAGACAACATGTTCGGGGCCAGAACAGACTAAGAAATAGCGTCAGTTAAAAGGTGACACCTTTATTTTCGATATGAAGAATTTTTTTTTCCAAACGTAGATCCTGGTACCGGATGCAGTGTTGAGTCATTCCAGGACTAACTAAAGTAAAAAACATCGTTTTTCAAGAATAGCAGGATCGCATTTAAGGGAGTCTTAACTGCAATGTTTTGTAGGACATACGACTACGTTGGTTCGCACTTGTATTAGAACCGTTGTTGTTGTCTTGATGATGCTGAGCTGTCGTCGTTGTTATTTTTGTTGTTGCAGTCGATGATGGGGATGATGATGATGATGATGATGATGATGATGATGATGATGATGACGATGCTATTTCGTTACAGTTAACTATTTTTTTTCTTTTTCTTGTTAAAGTATTTGTCTTTGTTTGTTACTGATGTTGATTTCGGAATAACATAATGGATGTTGTTGCTGTTAAGTGGTGGATGCTGTTGTTGCCGCTGACGTTGTTTTTGCTCCTTTAAAAGTAGTAGTAGTGGTGGTGGTGGTGGTGGTGGTGGTGGTGATGGCAGTGGTGGTTATTATTATTATTGTTGTTGTTATTGTTTTCGTATTTGTTGATCTTGATTATTATAATGTTATCGTTTTCTTTCAACTCATTTGTTAATAGTAATCGTTGTTGTTGCTCTTATTCAGTTGTAGGTCAACATTGATTAAGGTTCCCTATAATCAAAAGTATTCCAGCCATGGCCATCCGATTTTTTTTTTATTTCAGATATACATATATCTAGAACTACATTATACAACGTGTCTTTTTAAATTTTTTTTTATTAAAGTCAGTTTATGATCTGAGTGGGTGATCCTCTGCTATTTTAAGCAGGTCAAGTTACCATGTAGAGGCTTCATCATCGACTTGCAATAATGGATTTTGTTGTTGTTGCTGAAATGTTGATGTTGGTGTCATAATATTTTTGTAAGCTGTAGTTAGCAGTGATGTTATTACTGCTATTAACCTTCTTGTTTTGCGTATGCTGTTATTATTTTTTCTATTACTTAATGGATGCTGTTGTACTTGAGGTTGCAGTTATGTGTTGGTTGCTATGTTATGCTATTTATTAACGATTCTGGTTGCTGCTGCTTTTGTTGATAATATTGCTATTCTAGCAAAAGGGGTGCAAGAAAGTTCGCTGATGTCATTTTTTTATAGTGACTGTTGTTGCTGAGTTTGCTGTTGTTGTTGTTGTTGTTGTTGTTGTTGTTGTTGTTGTCGCTGTTGTTCCAGTTGCATCGATTTAAAGAGAGGGTAAAAAAGGAAAGAAAAAGTGTAGGCGTAAAGTGAAAAAGATGGAGGAATAGAAATAAAAGGAATATAAGGAGTGGAAAGAAAGATGGAGAGAAAAGATGGACAGAAATAAAACATTAGTGGTCGACTTGGAGTGATTAGGAAAACAAGTAGTACAAAAACGAAATAAGGATTCGTTCATATTGATTCCATTTTGGTTGAGTGATTGTAGAATGATTTGTAACAAGGTTACAGAGAAATGACTTAGGTTTATAGATTAGGTTTGTCAAACACTCATCAGCCGTACAATGGTTCCTTTGCTTGTAGTTAGGCTAAGCTTTACAAAGAAACAAACATCTAAGTAAGTACTGTACCAAGTATTGACAAATATTTATAACTTTTTAATGCTGAGCTCGAGTGCTTCTGTTCAAAAAGCTATCTATGTTCTATACTAATGCGTAGGTTGTGAATGTGCTCACCTGATTTGCTATAAATAGCACCTAAATGAAGCAAGTCTCCCTGAAATAATACTCTATCACCAGAAAAATGACGGTCATATTAGGTAATGTTGCTCTTGTTATACTATACTTGAAGAAAAAGAAAAAAACAAGATTGTAGGATTCACAAATGGAATGTATTTGATAATAGATCTACTCGGTCAGGGTTGATCTGGACGATAACTGAACAACAGTGGCGGTGACAGTTACAGTCTATCGGGTCAAAACCAAACTCCGGTTTGTGTGGGAGGGAGTAGATAAAAATATAAATTCTATCCACTTCTTTTTGATGCATCAGTTCAAGGAAGAATCCTTAGTTACTTCCTCGATAAGAGATTTATGCATGTCATAGAATTCACGCGGGAGGATACGCAGATAGTTCCTTGCTGCTTGCCTTCGATTTTCTTTTACCTAACAGCAATGTGTTTAACTAATTAAGGATATATCGCAATACAGATGACATGATATGAAACCGTTACCCTTCGCCCGTTTGTCAGGTACCTGAACAACTTAGATATCTATGATTTTCGGAGACCATAACAGTTATCCGAGCATATCTATAGCATTTACTTCCAGTCAACTCTCTTTACTCTTTTACTTTTTTTTCTTGTTTCAGTCATTTGACTGTGGCCATGCTGGAGCACCGCCTTTAGTCGAGCAAATCGACCCCAGGACTTATTCTTTGTAAGCCTAGTACTTATTCTATCGGTCTCTTTTGCCAAACCGCTAAGTTACGGGGGCGTAAACACACCAGCATCGGTTGTCAAGCGATGGTTGGGGGACAAACACAGACACACAAACATACACACACACACACACACACACACACACACACATATACATATACACGACGGGCTTCTTTCAGTTTCCGCCTACCAAATCCACTCACAAGGCTTTGGTCGGCCCGAGGCCATAGTAGAAGACACTTGCCCAAGATGCCACGCAGTGGAACTGAACCCGAAACCATGTGGTTCGTAAGCAAGCTACTTACCACACAGCCATTCCTACGCCTATTTACATTCACATGCACTTAGTAATAAGTAATTCATGAAAAAATGCAAATTTATATTAGAAAATCTCTATAAGAGATGATGAGAGTAGTAATTGTACTGAGAAGTAATGTTTATCCCCACATTACTACCATTTTGAACCCCAGGAAGAGGACTTCGAAGTTTCAGCTGATAAAAGCTAGCTGGTCAAAACTTCGACGTCACTGTCATCAAGCTTCATTTCTTGCTCGCGTGTGTGTGTGTGTATACACACACTCCAGAAAGTGCAAGAACGTAAAGTAGCATTAACAAATGATCAGTTCTCATTTCGCAACCGTAAAGATCTCTTCATCCACCTGCTTGAAAATCGATGTTGCTTTACAGGATATCATACATGCGAATTATTACTTTAAGATTGCTATGTGAATAACTATTTGGAAGTATCTCTGATAATAGTCAACTGTAGACATCGATTAAGTTAGTATCGTCTGTAGACTATATGGCCTTATATGACCTTATACGTTTCAGAAGAATCGCAGAAATACTGTCTTTGTAAACTGGTAACACAAACTTCTCTAAAAGTGAGTAGAACTTTTTCCGAGAGTAGCTAAATGTTTTCATATAATCGCTCGCAAGACAAACACACACACACACACACACACACACACACACACACACACACGAGTATGTGTGTATACATTTGTGTGTGTTTATACATATGCATATATATATATGTTTATGTGTATATTATATATTTATATATTTTTGTATATATGTATTTATATATGTATATATATATAATATACAATATATATATATATATATATATATATATATATATATATATTATGTA
>NC_068982.1:174087182-174092182 GCF_001194135.2 Octopus bimaculoides | reverse complement strand
AGCTAACACATAGAGGGGACAAAGAAGGACAGACAAAGGGATTAAGTCGATTACACCGATCCCAGTGCGTAACTGGTACCTATTTAATCGCTCCCGAAATGATGAAAGCAAAGTCGACTTCGGCGGAATTTGAACTCAGAACGTAAAGAGAGACGTCATACCGCTAAGCATTTCGCCCGGCGTACTAACGTTTCTGCCAATTTGTCACCTTATGATTTGTATATATTAATGAAGAAATGACAGGCTGTATTGTAGTTGAAGTCGGTGTCAAAGAAGGCTGAATTATGTTCCTATTCCTCTTCAGCTTTGTTTTAGATAGTGGAACGTTGATTGAGAAGGAAATGAGCTCAATGTTAAAATAGAGCAATGTTAAAATCTGGATTTTACCAACGATTTTTGTGCAATGCTTTCAGTTAATGACAACATTTCGCATTGTTTCATTTTGGTTTAACATTTTGGTTTAAACGACGTTCGTCATATTCTATTAAGCTCAGAGCATGAAGTTTCTAATACATTCCATTAAAGGTGTCTGTGCAGTATTTATGTGGCACATAAGGATCTAATCATCACCGTAGAAATACTCAAGGGAACAGGACAGAAGGAATTAATGGTGAGTAATGCTGAGGAAAAGAATGTTAAGATGGCTGGATCATTTATTGAAAATGGACAATGGAAGGAAGCATAAAACGCATAGAGTCTGAATTTCATCGTGGATAACGAACAGAAGGTAGGCCTAAGTTGATATGGCAAAAATGAATAGAAGCTCTGAAAAGCGATAAAAAAGAGTTGGCTTGACACATAATAAACGTAACCCAATAGCAGACATGGTATCGTGGGCAGGTCGATGTGCAGTGGCACGTGAACGAATTAAGGTTAACGCTAAAGATACCCTGGTATATTAGAAGAGGTAAGTTACGTCCCTTTATATAGAACGTAATACAAACAACTAAATACAGTAATTTACTGATCAGTCACATTTCTTCCTAATAATGAAAATGATGATTTCTAAGATAGACACATAGCCACAAGTTTTGCGTGAGAAATTAAGTAGATTAGTACATACCTCGTTATCGACTCGGATTATGTGGTTGATAATGTTGGAATTGTCGAATTTGAACGCAGATCGCAACACGATATTAAGTAAATAACTCTTTCTACCATAGGTACGAGGTCTGAAATTTTGGTGGAGACGCTGCTGGATTACATTGACTCAAGTCCTCAACTGGTACTTATTTTATCGACCCCGAAATGATGAAAAGCAAAGTCGACCTCGGCGGAATTTGAACTCGAAACGTAAAAACAGACGAAATACCACTAAGCATTTTGTCCGATGTGCTAACAATTATGTTAGCTTCCCTCCTTATTTTGTCGAGTAAATGATAACTTAAAATGTTGGTACAAGGTCAGCAATTTCGGAGGAGGGGCTAGGTCGATTAGATCGACCCCCATTGCTCAATTGGTACGCATTTTATCGACTCCCAAGAGATGAAAAGCAAAGTCGACCTCGGCTAAATTTGAACCCAGAAATGCCGCTAAGCATTTTGTCCGGGGGTGCTAATGATTCTGTTAGTTTGCCGCCTTATTGTGTTAGGTAAATAATCCTTTCTACCATAGGGAGAAGGTCTGAAATTTGGCGGGAGGGGACTAGTCGATTACATTGACTCCAGTGTTTCACTGGTGCTTGATTTATCGAGCCTGAAAGGATGAAAGGCAAAATAGACCTCGGCGGAATTTGAACTCAGAACGTAGCGACGGGCGAAATATTGTTAAGCATTTCATCTAGTTCGCTAACGATTCTGCCAGCTCGCCGCTTTATGTTAAGTAAATAATGCTAGACACTTTGTTCAGCTTCACACTGATTTTGTTATACGTCACGTTAGAGCAACAATAAAGACGATGATAATGGCGATAATGATAACGATGAAGTTGATGGTGATGATGATGATGATAATGATAATAATGATGATGATGATGATAATAATAATAATAATAATAATAATAATAATAATAATAATAATAATAATAATAATAAGAAGAAGAAGAAGAAGAAGAAGAAGAAGAAGAAGGAAAGAATGACGACGACGACGACGATGATGATGATGGTGATGATGATGAATATATGAAGAAGAGAAAAGAGAAGCAGTGTATGTGGTTGCAGAGAAGGAGGAGAGTTGTAGTTTACTAAAATCCATTGACAATCAAAAGGTTTTCCAATATGAATTATTGAACACACGGAAAAATATCTCATAAACCAAGAAAAATAACAGGTAAATCATTTAATTCCAATATTCTATATTTATGAATCAAATGGAAGAGTAAATAAACATCATCGTTATTTCTAAACCGGAGAATTCTATAATTATATGAATGAGTTAATTTATTGAAATGACATTCACGTAAAAGGAATAAAATTTCATATAAAACTGATATTGTTATAGAAAGAATAATATTTATTTGTTTATATCGCACACAGATACATAAGTACAATAAATAAAGCAAATTACTTAAGCTTTCGGTATCGCAGATGGCAATGAATGGATTATAATGAATAGATGATAATGAATCAGCCTATTCAGTCTTCTAAACTCAAAAATTGAGAAAACACTATTATAAGCATTAACCGAGCTAGTTATTGAAGTAGCTGAAATCTCGAATTGAACCTTGATCAATGATTCCACTTTGCTGGTAGTTTGCAGTTGCACCCACTTTCCCGAAATGCTTAAACAATCGTATGTATTTACCAAACATAATGGTTCGATAAATCTGTTCGTTTTCATGTCTTTGTCAGAACAAGAAGAGAAGTGCGCATGATCTTTGAAGAGCCTCTGAAGCTGAAATGAGAAAAGAGAGGAAGAAAACATGAACATGGATTGCGGCTGTAAGAAGTAGCGCATCAAGGTCTCTTGTTATTTTCGAACTAGAAACTTAATCCGAATGCTTATACAAAGTAGATTCCACCAAAGACACCCAACTAGCATGTGGTAGTCTCACACCGGATGAAAAATACGGTTTACTACTTATCAGTTGTACAACTTTTCGCCATCAACCTGATCGACTTCCCTCTTTAGGAATTTTATTGTTATCTGTGTTAACTTAGGATGATACCAGAAGATTCACACCAAAACGTCTGGATTCGAACTAAGATCAGATATTTCAGTATCATACCAATAAATCCTTTTTGATAGAGATTATCTACTGAAATTAAACTTTTGTGACTTAAAAATAGATGTTTAAGCTGTTGGTCGTCGATTGGGTGTAGGGTAAGAAACATGAATCCAGTAAAATGATACAAACTGAGCCAGTGATTTTGATCTCAGTTTCAATTCATCATGACAGCTGGAAATTTTCTAGAGATGCCGTCCGCATGATACATAAACTTTTGGGGGAGTACTACCATGCTTATTGTGGTGTGTAAAGAAATTCCGATGAATTAAAATAACATAGGTATTGAGGAGATTAAAACATTGATATAACGTGATTACACATTTTATGCACTCTACTGAAGTTGCGTGTGCCAAGGAATTGCCACGCGCACATATTTGAGAAACAAGCAATATTTCTGAGATCGAGACTGTAAAATAAATCTGTTGGCATGGTTCGAAATACATATCTATCACTTGATGCTAATTCTCATTGCAAAAACCACTGGAAGTTATTGGTTAATCAGAATATGAATACATATTAGTTTTATAACATGTTTTCTTGTGTATTGTTGTTGAAAATATCAAATCAGGATGTGAAACTCTGCTATGTAATGCAAATAATAGAAAATGGCTTCTCAGTACTCAAATCCAACGAAAAAGGACAAAAGTCAGCACCCAATGAAAAGAAAGAACTTACCACCAAACTAGGACTACACCTGCAAAATTTTATGTTGTGTATTTGGTGGGATGTGACAGGTGTCGTCTATCATACAATTTTAAACCAAAACGCGGAATAGTATCGTCGTTATTTGAAAGCATTGTGCAAAACATTGCAGAAAAAGCGCTCAACATTGGTTAATTGTAAATTCTTACACGATAATTCAAGACTCTATATTAATCAAGTTACTCAAGCAAAGATTATGGTAATAAATATGGAAGTTTTACCTAATTCTCGTTACCCTCCTGATGTTACTACATTTGACTATCATCTTTTCAATTTATTGCAACATTTTTTAAGGGAAAACAATTTATGAATTTTGAAGAAACTAAAAATGATATGGAGTGTTTCTTTACTTCAAAACCTGAAAAATTTTACCCTCGAGGGAATACTATTTTCATAAAATATATCAATGAAGACCAAAGAAGCATTTGCTTCTTTTTCACCTTAAAATGTATCAGGACTTTTTTTCCAGCCTAATACACGCACGTTGCTGGGCCTTTGTTTACATGTAAGGATCTGGGATGCCTGTGTATTGTGGTATGGATCTGAGCGCGGATGCAGTTTTTTTTTATGTGCAGCTAAACAGAGTTTAAATTAACGTTAAAAAAATGATAAAGTAAAATGATTAATCAAAGTGATTATTACTTGTAGTGAATCTTTTGGCATGCTGTACGTGTGCATCACAATAGAGTTCGGGTGGCGTTGAAGCATCCGACTGGAAATGGGTGAAAAGAACCAGGAAAAGGAGAAAGTAAACAAAGAAAAAATATAAGGAATTATAACCATACACAGCAGCAATAATAAAAATTACCTAAAACATCACAAAGATGTGTGTATAGAGAAAATATTAATAATAAAAAATGACACAACAAAAATATTGACAACAGAAATAATAGAATAATAAATATGACAGTGCAGAGATGTAAATAAAATTTCTACATAAATTTCTGTACTTTTGTATAAAAAAAATAATGAAAATGAAGAGATATGAATTAGAATAGAAATCTCAAACGATGTAATGTGTGCGTGTGTGTCTCTATGCATGTAAGTACGTACGTATGTATGAATGTATATGTACACACACACACACACACACACACACACACACACACACACACACACACACACACACACAC
>NC_068982.1:174078851-174085956 GCF_001194135.2 Octopus bimaculoides | reverse complement strand
TATATATATATATATATATATATATATTTATTTATTTATTTATTTCTAAATCTCTCTAAAGGAGACTACGGCAGCGGTACTGTATATTAATAATTATCGCCAAGCTAACTTGACAGTCCAGAACAATAGGACGAATGCTGCCGTTGATTAGCTCCAAGTACTGGGCTTAAAGTAAAAAGAATATAAGTACTGGGGGTCGATTTATTCTACTAAAAATTATTTAAGGCAGTGTCCTATCATGACCGCAGTCTAATGACTAAAACATGTAAAAGATAAATGTATATATATATACGACGGGCTACTTTTAGTATCGGTCTTCCAAAACCACTCACAAGGCTTATAGGAAACAATCAACGCGTAGGGTTTTTCGACCAACTTTAGATCTGTACCGACCAATATTGGACTTGTACCGACCAATATTATATTTGTACCGATCAATTTTAGATTTGTACCAATCAACTTTAGAAAAGTTACTGGTCAACTTCAGCATTATTTTTTTATACATATTTCTAAATTAAGTATATAATTTATACAATAACATTATCAACTTCTTCAGAACGCCGATAGGTGTACACTATCTATTTTTCACTATATTTCCCCAAATTGTTATGAAATTGATCACTTTTGAGGAGCAAAAGAAGCGTATTGCTTATTAGTTGGTAGCTAGACCAGCTGGGGCACTCCGTTTCTTTTTCCTATTTATCGATATTTTGTTTACTGCCCTATGTATTACAAGCAACAAACAGTTTGACCGGGCAACGTTCAACAATGCAAGTTCTCGAATTGTTCCACGTGAGTCTAGTTCAAATAAAAGCTCTTAATTAGTAGCTCTCAATTGCAAAAGGTTGCTCGCGACCTTTCTATTTCGAAGGTTCACGTCTCTATCACCACAGTATTAAAATTAATATTCAGTTGTATGTTCGTTTGTTGAAAGACCCCTTAGCCAGATGCCTGGTTATTATTGAAAGCAGTTTTCTGTTTGCGTTCTGTTTTGAACCCATACAATTAAATCGCTCGAATTCATTTTGTTTCCTTCTTTTATTCGAAAGCCTCAGTTAATCAAAAATAAACCGCGAAAGCAGAGCCAATAGGATAAAACAATAGACCGACATCGCGTTGAAAATGATATATAAGATTATATTCCAAAATATGCATACGGTTTTAATATAAGAAAAAGTAATTATTTTTGCAGCAATTTAATAGTTCTGCGTAACTCGTTTCCCAAATCATTTATCAAAAGTTTCTCGTAAATTTAGTCACCTGCATTTTGATATGGAATGAAATGCATTTTCTTAACATAAATATTTCTATTAGATAAAATATTCAAGGCAAATGATAATATTTTGCTTGAAATTTTCTTATGAATAAGATTTGTCGGTAAGTGTTCAATAACCTATATAGAAATACATTTTAACATGATTGTTATAATCTCAAAACATAAATATAATAATAGTAATGATGATGATGATGATGATGATGATGATGATGATGATGATGATGATGATGATAATGATGATGATGATAATAATAATAATAATAATAATAATAATAATAATAATAATAATAATATTGTAGGGGCATAGAATTGCCAAACGGAGAGAGAATGGATGATGATGGGTACAAGTACCACAAGATCCTGGAGCTGGACAATATCTTGCACAGAGAAATGAAAGACAAGGTCATCACTGTATATTTCAAGCGCCTCAAACTTCCCTTGAAATCAAAACTCATCTCAAGGAACCTAGTGACTGCCATCAACATATGGGCTGTTGCTGTAGTCTGCTATAGTGTTCCCATCCTAAAATGCACACAAGCGGAAATTAACCAACTCGATCGCACTACCTAAAAGATAATGACAATGCATGGTGCCCTCCACCCTAAGGTGAGTGTACACAGGCTCTACATGAAGATGGGTAAAGGTGGACGTGTGCTGACTAGTGTATGGGAGTGCATCAACAATGAAACAAGAAATATGGCAGAATATTTGGTAAACAGCAAAAAAGACCTACTACAGTATGCTGCTAGTGTAGAGAGAATTAACAAAAATGGACTTGAGAGTGTTCATGAATTCCGATCACGAACAGCCAACGAGAGAGAAGAAACCCTACCTCATATGGAATTACATGGTCAGTTCAACTGTGAAGCTAACAACTTAAAAGACCAGGAAGCATCATGGAGGTGGTTCAGCAAGGGTGACCTAAAATAGAATACTGAAAGCCTAGTCATCGCTGCCCAGGATCAGACATTGAGTACCAACTCAGGGAAAAGAAATATATACCACACACATGTAACAAACCTGTGCCGAGTATGAGGGAATAGGTTCGAAAGCGTGACTCGCATTGTTAGTGCTTGTGAAAGTCTTGCGCAGAGAGTACAAGCACAGACACTACAAGGTATCCCAAAACCTTCACTTGCTACCGGAAGTATGGATACGCGGTAACGGGTGCTTGGTACCAACATACACCGGAAAAGGTAATGGACGAAAAGGGGAAGGTAAAGATCCTCTGGGACTTTGACTTCCAGACAGACAAATTGTTAGAGTACTGAATGCCAGATATAGTAACCTCTAGGAAGGACAAACAAGAGTGCCTAATAACTGACATGGCAGTGCCAATAGATCAACATATCATCATGAAAGAATGAGAAAAGATCGATAAATATGGAGATCTGAGACTTCAGATCACTAAGATGTGGCAGCTACGAGAGTCAAACATAAAAGTTGTCCCTATTACCATCGGAGCATTAGGTTCAATATCACCCAATCTACAAAAAAAAAAAAAAAAAAAAAAAAAAAATCTAGAAATGTTAGAAACACCGTACAATCTAGGCGTATTTCAAAAATCGGCATTACTTGGAACTGCACGCATATTGCATAAAGTACTGACTGTCTGAGGTCTTGTGACTTGACAGACACTTCAACTGGTAGATACAATATTTTCAATCAATAACATCACGAGATTGGATAATGTGAGACGTCTTAAATAATAATAATAATAATAATAATAATAATAATAATAATAATAATAATAATAATAATAATAATAATAGAAACCAAATACAGAACCGAAACACCAGGACCTACAAATACGTATAACATGCAGAAAATAGCAATACTAGGCACTGCACACATCCTACATAAATCACCTTCAATACAGTGAACATAACAACACCAAACAAACCACAACACATTCCCAAGGCACACAGACCTGCGCGCAGTAGTGCAGTGAAAGCACGTGATGAAAATAAGACTACTGAATAGCAACAACAACAACAGCAGCAATAGTAATAATAGTTATTATTATTAATATTGTTGTTGTTTTACTTCTCAGAGCGCTCTGTCTTGTTTGCTGCGGTTGATTTTATGAGAGCGGACAGCAGCCTGTTGTCAGTATTATTATTATCATCATCATCATCATCATCATCATCATCATCATTATTATTATTATTATTATTATTATTGTTCAGTAGTTTTATTTTTATAACGTGCTTTCACTTCACTACCGAGCGCAGCTCTGTGCGCCTTGGGTATGTGCTGTGGTTTGCTGTGGTGCTCTTATGGTTACTGTATTGAAAGTGTTTTGCGTAGGATGTGTGCAGTGCCCAGTAGTGCAACTTTCTGTATGTTATATATATTTGTAAGTCCTGGTGTTTTTGTTATGTATTTGTCTGAATATTTTTTTATTATACCTAAGGCACCTACTATGATAGGAAGTGTTTCTGTTTTTAGATTCCACATTCGTTATTATTATTATTATTATTATTATTATTATTATTATTATTATTATTATTATTATTATTATTATTATTATTATTAAGGTTGCGAGCTAGCAGAATTATCAGCGCGCTGGACGAAACGCTTAGCGGTATTTCAGCGGTCGCTACGTTCTGAGTTCAAATTCCGCCGAGGTCGATTTTGCCTTTCATCCTTTCGGGGTCGATAAATTAAGTACCGATGAAACACTGGGGTGATTGACTAGTCCCCTCCACCAAAATTTCAGGCCTTGTGCCTATAGAAGAAAGGATTATTATTATAATTATTACCGATATTCTGTGTCGTAGTCAGAGAAATTCTTACCACTCCTTCAATTATATATGGTTTAGTGGGTGTGTGTTTTGATGTCTCTTGCATTTAAACATTAAAATTTATGAAGTGGTGAAATTTTTGTCATGTGAGAGGGTTCACACTTACTGCTCCTCTCCCTTCACACTGTCAAGTAAGGTTCCTTATTTAATGAAATGCCACCCGCAAATTAAAATAAAACGAAGAGTTTCCAACAAAAACAACCAATCTGCTACAAGCCAAATTTGAAGCACATTCAATATTGAATAATAACAACAACAACAACAATGATAGGTTCTTATTGTTATATGTATTTAATGTCGGTTATTGAAAATAAAAATATATCGATTTCAGTTGTTTGTAACACATCATTTTCTACTATGTGTGGAATCATAAAAAAGGTGATTGGATTGGAATCCAGCAATAAGAAAGTGTGATAATATTTTGAGAAGATATAAAATTCACTAAAGCAGTAAGAAAATATTGATTTCTAGAACGGAGTAATATCGAAGTAGTAATAATGGTAATGAATATATAAAAAATGTTAATAAACACTGTTCTTAATCTCCTCCATCTGTTTCAAAATCATAGCTTTGTGGCTATTATTATTATTATTATTAGCGGCATTTCGTCTGTCTTTATATTCTGAGTTCAAATTCCGCCGATGTCGACTGTGCCTTTCATCCTTTCGGGGTCGATAAACTAAGTACCAGTTTTGTACTGGGCCGATCTAAACGACTAGCCCCTTCCCCCAAAACTTCAGGCCTTGTGCCTAGAGCAGAAAAGATTATTATTCTTATTAGCGGCATTTCGTCTGCCGTTACATTTTGAACATTATTTACATTTGACGGATATTTGTCCTCATCTTGTTTGTTGTTAACACAACGTTTCGGCTGATATACCCTCCAGCTTTCATCAGGTGTCTTGAGGAAATTTTGAACTTTTTGATGTTGTTATTATTATTATGCCTGGAATCGAACTCAGAATTAGTAGCCCACGCTCTTAACCACTACGCCAAATGTCCGTAGGTAATTGTGGAGTGAATTTTAGAGCTTATAAATCTAACATTCTCCTATCCTTACTTAATACCAGTTCCCATATGCTGTTCATATCTGTACTCGGTCTGCTTAGGAGGTAGTTCTGTCCTAGCATATGTGCTGCTGCTTTTAGTTTTCGTATTTTCCAGTGGTGTTCTCTGTCTATTATTCTAACTTCATTCAACGGGGGGGAGGTGGTCTCCATTTTTCCATACATGATCAGCTATACCCGATTTATCAATATCTCCCCGTGTCACAGCTTTGCGATGTTCGTCTAACCTTATTATGAGGGAGTGGCATGTTTCGCCTTTGTATAACTTACCACAGCTGCATGGGAATGGAGAACACGCAGTTCTTGGTCATATTCTCTTCTATTGATGGTTTTACTCGAAGGAGACAAACCGCACCAGTTCATACAGATCGTATCTAAATAGATTTTCTTACCGTACTGTATATTTTTTATCAAGTCCATGTTAAATATTGGTTCTAATGATTGATCAATTTAAATGTTACAAGTTACAATATGCTATTATGGAATCTGAAACATCATATTTTCCCCTGATGTTTGTTTACCGAACGCAGAGTTCGTTAACCACAACACAATGGCTTCTAATATTTTTTTCTATTCTCTTCGCATAGTTTTCAAAGATTTCCATTTAAGAGATATCTGGGTGAAAGCGTCTCTGGTATGTGTTGGTATTATTTTGCACAGCTTGAATGTGCGACAGATGTTTAGACAGAAAACCTTTTATCTGTTGTACGATATGAGACAGATGAATGAGACTTCAGGTTGTAGCTTCTAGTTGCGATCAAATATTTCTACTCTCTCGAAACAGGACACGTTGGTAAGTATGAATGATGGTATGGTCATTCACAATAGTTCTGGAACGCCTAGAATGTCATTCATGGTAGGTCTGTTCTCTCAGGTCTGTCATGGGGGATAAACAACAACAATAGAGACAATGAAAACACCAGTAGAAATAACAATAACAGTTAAAGTAGAATATATCATGATTTTGGTAACAGTTGTGTAGACTAATAATCCCATATTTCTTGCCACTCCATCGATCACAACGATGAGGTTTCCAGTTAATTTGATCAACGGAACATCATGCCGGTGAAGTTAAGGCACCAGTTGCTAAGCACTTCACAGACACCATCTTGAAATACAGATAATACTACTCCTTTTGTCAGCTGGGTGGACTGGAGCAACGTGAAATAAAGTGCCTTGCCCGCAGACAAAGCGCCGCCGAGAGATAAACACACGACCTTCCGTTCATGACCCGTATACCCCAAACCACCAGGCCACGCACCTTCACAGTAATTCCATATGCTGTATTAGTTACTAATGTAAAATATTTATTTTTGGAGTAACTGTTACTAGAGGTTGTGTCTTTAACGCTTATGTTTGTACAGAATAGTTACAAAGTTATTTAATGTGCTGATTATTGGCTGATAATTTTGGTGTCAGTATAATTAACATGACTTGAAAGTGGGTGTCTACATTTTGAACTTTTATGATATAATTATATCTAAACTTTTCTTACAATTCTCTGTTCACTTTGGTTAATTATTGTCCTTGAAATCCTTTCTTGATAAAGTATATACAATTAAATGCAAATCGATATTTGATCTTTGTCAAGCACTGTTTACACACGCATAAGCCCACGTCGCACGCAGAATAATTTACAATGAAATATATGTATGCATCCACTATGTATGTGTGCTTTTATGTATGTATGTGTGTGTGTGTGCGAGATGTATATATATATATATATATATATATATATAGATAGATATGTGAATGTGTACTTATATGTAATTGTATAGCTGCATGAATATACATATATTCATGCACGTATGCAAGTATTTATTACAACATATGTATATATAAATATATACATTTTATATATATATATATGTATACATACGCATATATGTATAAATATATATGCATATATATACATATATATATGCATATATATATATATACACACACATATATACA
>NC_068982.1:174074801-174078662 GCF_001194135.2 Octopus bimaculoides | reverse complement strand
TATATATATATATATATATGTATGTATAATGTATATATGTATATATGTATATATGTATATATATGGAAGTGCATTTAAATTTTAAAATCACTGTTGATACGCATGCCGAATTAGTACATGAGATCAAGGCAGAGTTAGCTTGGGCTTCAGGTTTACAAGGTTTTCAGCTTCTATATGTGAAAGAATAGCTTTTTGATAAAATGTGGTAGAGTCCAATTCTATAGCGTATGAAATTATTGGTCGCAAAAATGTAATTTTATGGCTGAAAAGCAGAAAGGGAGAAAAAAGTGAGAAACAAAGCAGAAAGAAAAAAAGAAGAGGAAGAACAGGAAATAGAGATTAATAACCTTAAGTAGAAGGTAACAAATGCTATAAAAGTTTCGAGAGAAAAAAGAGAAATTTATCAAATTTCGAATGCTTTTAGTATTATTAATGGTGCAGTATTTTCCAGCCTGGGGTTGTGGTCATGTTCAATGAGGCGACAACAAATTTTTGAGATTGGTGATGGGTCATATGTTCAGTGGGTAGGTTTGTTTCTTATTAAAATCTTCTGTTACTCTCTATATCTTTAAAATTTTATACACAAAATGATACATATACACATATATACATAATGCATTTTCTAAATCTTAATTATCGTCATGACAAAATACAGTTGGATACATTTCACAGTTCTATAATACAATATCATTGATGTATACAGTATTAAGTTGACATTGGGAAGTGTATGAATTAAATATTATTTTACGTTTTGAAGTTCATACTCCCAGTGACAATCTGCAAACGTAATTATCTTCGTCACTTCGTTGAACTTTGGGACAAAGTTGTAATGTTTCTAAATGGTAAGCGGCTTGAAAATGGAGCCTAGCTGCCAAATGTGAGATAATCTGCCTTTCAGATATATTAGAAAAGCTAAATTTGCTCAACAAACAGCAACAAATACAACTCTATTGATTCGCAAAAAGGTTACTAGTGCTTTCCTTGGATAACCTAATCTATTTATGAGAAACATTGGACGTAAGGAATAGAGGCATTTTTCAACTATTGCCACTATTGAGGAGGAGTTGCAAGAGGATGATATTTTAGTGTTCATTGATTATTTGGAAAAAAACCCACAATGATATGCAAATATAATTGAAAGATCTCAAGACGAAGATTCTAAATTCCTTCGTAGACTCCTTTGGGACAAATGCAGCTGATGTTGATACCACACTACAAGTAAGCCTTCATGGGTTGTAGAGTACTCAAACTACTCAAGAAATTTACCAACAAACAGTTTTGGATTGATACTTTATTAAACACGGAAGCGAGGTTTGAACTCAGAGAACAAAATGCCGGGAAAAACTTCGCAGGATGTTCGATCCGACGCTCCGAGAACGCTGCAAATTCGCTACCTTGCTCTTTTTATGCTTGTGCGAATGTCATTGTATGTAATTTTGTATGCATCTAAACCAGGGCAACGATTATTTGATGCATCGTGTATTGTGGTAGACGAAATCAATATTCCTTAGTAAAGTTGACAAGTCAATATTCCATTCAGCCATTGGAGGTGACATTATAGAATTCTCTTTGAGCGTATGTATGTCTCCTCTATTTTTTTTATCATTATAAATATTCCACTGAGGAGAGAGCCAGTTTCCAACAAAAATACAAGGCTTCATCTTTGGGATGTAGTTAACACAGACTAATTCAGTTCACATTTGGAACTTGAGAAAAGTCTTGCATATTTTTACTGTTTCGCTCACAGATTACACTTGTAATGCATGAATTAGCCCTATGTACGAACGAACGTACGTACCTATGTACCTACGTATATATGAATGTATGCATGTATGTATGTATGTATGTATGTGTGCATGTGTGCATGCGTGTGTGTGTGTGTGTGTGTGTATGTGCATGAGTGGTTAAGAAGTTCGTTTTGAAACCATGAGGCTCTTGTTTCCATCTTACTGCATAGCATCTTGTGGGAGGGTGAGGAGGAGTCATTTATCATAGCTCCTGATATAGTGAGTTAAACTGGGTTGAGTGAAATTGTGTGCATCCTTGTATGCGTGTATTCCTGTGTGTATGTGTGTGTGTGGATAATTAGGAAGTTTGCTTCATGTTCATGAGGTCAAGGTTTCATTCCTATTGCACAGAATTTTGGCAGGCAGAATCATTTCTCATAACTTCTGGGAGAATGAGGGGAAGTGGGCAAATAGAAAAAAATGTGTGTATGTGTGTATATCGGAGTCGATAAAATAAAATACTACTCAGGTACTGGGATAGATATAACCGACTATGTCTACCTCTCAAACGTATGGCCTTGTGCCTATGTAAAAGCAATCATTTTATGTAAAATTATATTTAATAAAATTGACTCTGTCTAACAAACTGCTCAGCTCTTAAATCACAGTTTCAGAGAGGTACAACTGTATATTCTTCTCTGACAGTTTTGCAAGAAATTTGTTTTGGTTACAAGGCGGCGAGCTGGCAGAAACGTTAGCAGGCCGGGCGAAATACTTAGCGGTATTTCGTCTGCTGCTACGTTCTGAGTTCAAATTCCGCCGAGCTCGACTTTGCTTTTCATCCTTTCGGGGTCGATTAAATAAGTGCCAGTTACGCATTGGGGTCGATATAATCGACTTAATCCGTTTGTCCCTCTGTGTGTAGCCCCTTGTGGGCAGTAAAGAAATTTGTTTTGGTTACAAACATTGCTGAAAACCCTTGTTCACAATAAGAAAAGCACACCACACGGTTTCTAGACATACGTGTAACGTTTATGTGGTTGTGATTACGACAAATTTCCATTTTTTCCCTCTAAGCCTGCGTTACCACAAATTTTCTTTTTTACATTCCGAAGGGAAAGGATATGATTTGAGGGAAACGAGACTGCTACTTCTAGCTCGTCAACTATCCAGGGTCTCTCGTTGTTACTGGTGACAGTGGAGATAGCAATAATAATAGTAGTAGTTGCGATACTGAGAGTAACAATCGTATCCATTGTAGGGGTGACGAGGACACTTTTCTGTCCACCAAGTCTCCCTCACAGGACTTTAGAAGGCCCAAAATAACGGGATAAAAGCACTTGCCCAAGGCGACGCATAAACAATAGGATCGAAACCGTAAAATGTGCATTTGTGAAGTGAAATTTTTAATTACACAGCCATAACCATGTACTCGTCCAAGATCGTGGTTGTTGTGTTAATGCAGTTGGTGTTAACCGTGGCAGTTTTGTAAGATATAGTATTGGTGGTTGCGGTGGTTTTGACAGTGCTTGCCATAACAATAGAAAATAAGATAATCATATTTCATGTGTTAACGAAATGTGTGAAGTCGAGTGATTTTTTTCAATGACAATAAATGTTACAGCATACGTACAATGACTTCGGATGAAGACCCAATGTCTTTATCATTCCCCCTCGTCTCACGCTAACACACACACACACACACACACACACACACACATTCAGACGCGCACACACACACACATTCAGACGCGCACACAAACAACTTCTGTCTGTTTACTGTCTCAGGTTCTGATAGGTGTGTTTAGGAATTGAAAAGTGAAGCGCCATAGATACTTTGACACAAACAATAGACACAGGCAGATAGACAGACAGGCAGGCAGACAGACAGGCAGACAGACAGGCAAGCAGACAGACAGGCAGGCAGAAGGCAGAAAGAGAGAGAAAGAGAGAGAGAGATTGATAGACAGACAAATATACGTATATAGTTATTTAAATACACAAATAGATAAAATTCAGACGGGGTAGACGATAACATAAAGAAAACGAAGTAGAAATTCGTCGTAAAAGTTATTGAAGAAATATTTCTCATATACATATCTACCTGCATATATATATGTATATATATATATAT
>NC_068982.1:174070230-174073478 GCF_001194135.2 Octopus bimaculoides | reverse complement strand
TATATATATATATATATATATATATCTGTATATATCTATATATATCTGCATGTGTATATATATCTATATCTATCTATCTATATATCTGTCCCTCCCTCAAAGCTCTCTCAAGCTATTTGTCTATGGACCTCTCTCTAAGACCCTAGCTCGGTATAAGCACAAGCACGCACACACAAACACACACATACATGGATTTATGTACATACATAGACAGATATATTTATTTCACTGTCTGTATGAATGTGTGCAGTCGACTGTTTCATATTAAACATCGATTTCATCGCCATTAAAATATCCTTTCTACTCTTTGCACATGGTCTGAAATTCTGTAGGATGGGATTTGGTCGATTACATCGACCACAATATTTAACTGGTACTTATTTTATCGATCGCGAGGGATGAAAGACAATGTCGACATCGGCGGTATTTAAGCACAAAACATAAAGATGGACGAAATGAGGTCAAGCATTTTGCGGCGTGTTAACGATTCTGTCAGCTTCCCGCCTTAATCGCCTTTGTAATATCAAGCCAGAAGAGGGCGTTGAACTCGTAGAATAATTAACATAATTTCTACCAGTTCTTTACGTTCTGAGTTCAAATTCCACCGATATCGACTTTGGGGGTCGATAAAACAAATACCAGTCAAGTACTGGAGTCGATGTAATTGAACCACGTCCCCCAAAATAGCTAGCCTTGTGCCAAAATTTGAAACCAATAACATGCCATCAGAGGAAGACAGCATGTGTACTCTTCCGAGTGGGCTTACGATTTCCAGGAGGATTGACATCCTTTCTGAAAGAAGTCCACTACTTACACATATATACGATTTTTCCATAGATAAATCGTCTATATTTAGCACTTAGTTCTATAATACTTTCGCTGCAGTTTCAAATAGTACCAATAGTTAACATCTTACCTAGGATTATGGCAAACTTTGCACGAGGCTGCGTGTGATGGGTATTCGGACGTGTAGAGGCGTACTCTTCACCTTCTTCACGTCTTTTGGGCTAAAAGTATCTTTTGAATCTCTGCCTTGTTTGTCTGCCTGTCTATCTGTCTCTTTTGACGTCGCGATGAGGGCATATGACAGCGCTGATATTTTCGACCTTATAGGGTTTTACATTTTGGACACCCTAGGTAATAAATTTCCCTCTGTCCACCTCTGCTTATATTGAGATAATGCCTTAGCCATCTCCAAAGGCTCTAACGGCCTTACATCAGATAGGCATAGAAAAGACATCATACACACCCTCAACAACCTTGGCCTTAAAATCACCATAGAGACTAACCTCACTGTGGTGAACTTCTTGGATGTCCCGCTTGATTTAGACATACCACAAACCAAATGATAGGTTATCATACATTAATACAGCCTCCTACCACCCACCCATAGTGTTCAAAAACCTAATAAAAGGTATCAGTAAAGGGATTTCGATCTATCTTCAAATATTTTCGACGCAGCGGCCCCTGCTTACAATGAGGTGCTAGCGGCCCCTGCTTACAATGAGGTGCTAGTGGCCAGTGGGTTCAAGGACCATATAGTACATACATCAGGATCGAGCAACCATAAAAGGAAACGCAAGACCTTATGGTTCGCTCCACCTTCTCCCTAAACATCCGGAATGTGTAGGTAAGATTTTTCTTAAGCTGGTTGATAAGCGTTTCAAGTGATCACACAAATATAGAAAGATCTTTAACAGACAATTTAAGGATCTCTTTCAGTGCACCCAATGTTAATAAAAAATTACTTAGCACTCCTAAATCACGGACAGAAGCAGGTTGATCATGCAGGAATGCCCAGTGGACGGCTGATGTAACACCGAGGCTACAGTGTACCAACCATAGGTATCCTCAAACAGGATCAGCACAAATATCAGTAACATCAATGCCAATACAGGGACACACACTAAAATTTATGTTGGATCTTGTGAATCCAAATTTAAAATTCACCTGAACAAACACAGATCTTCTTTCAGGTCCCGGAGAGACGCAACACAACGACACTCGCAGCATATTTATGGCGCCCAAAGAACGATCATATGCTCCTTTAGCATCAGGTGGAAATTACTAGAAATTATGGATCCTATCGCAATGGAACAAGTCCATGTAAATTGTACATGGCAGAATAATATATAATAATTATAAACTCACACGAGTCAGGAGCATACCTCAACTCCAGCTGTGGGGAGTTGCCCACATTTTCTGAAATTTTTACTTCAAGATTGGAAAACCTAGCTATCAAGCGAAGGAAGACAATATTTCTTCAACTATCACCGACGTTCTTTTGTTTTAAAAAACATTCTTTGCAGAGAACAGTTATCGTTTAGAGACACTGAAGATATATCTAGTTCACGCTAGATATGAAACCATATATATCTACAGGGTGCGATGTGTAGATTGTCGCCATTTTATATTTTTAAGTCCGTGTATGCGCATTATTTGTTTTTGATTTTGTTGACTATGCAGTATAATAGGGTCAGTTGGGCACTGTCTGTGAGAAAAACAGCACCATAACGCAATTCACTCTGCCAGTAATTTGGAAAAGACATGCTATACTGCTTGACATTCGCGCCGGAAGCTCCAACACGAACACTTCAGAGAGTTGGGTGTCAATCTGAGGACAGTGCATTTACCGAGAGTGATAAAAATCAGACATCCAGTCAACAGCATGGTGTTTCGAGTGATCACTAGTGATGGCGACGTCATTTTTCTATTCATCTTCCCACACAGCCTCAGACTCAACACGGAGGCCTACATCAAGTAACCGGAAAAGGTAGTGCTGCCCTGGGTCAAGAGGGTGGCTGTTAGAAGAACCTATGTCTGGCAACAGGACTCTGTACCATGCCACACAAGCAAGAGAACCCATCATGGCTGTCAGACAATTTCTGCGTTCACGTCACCCCTAACATCTGGCCACATAACTCTCCAGGCAGTAACCTCCTTCATTATTATGTGTGAGGTGCAGTTGAGCAAAAAAACTCTTTGTTATACTAAAGATGAACTGAAGGCAAGAATTATGACAGTATTCACTAACTTAAACAAGGAAACCGTCCAGAAGAGTTGCAAGAGGTTCCGAAGTCATCTGGACGCCGTGGTTAAAACCAATGGCAATTTTATTGATTAAATTTACTGTAGCATTTCAAAATATTTTTATGTAATTTTGATAAATATAACTGATAAAATGAGATGTCAGCGTTATTTTCATTTTTGCGTAATTCAGACGACAATATGTTCACTACACTCTATAT
>NC_068982.1:174068457-174070096 GCF_001194135.2 Octopus bimaculoides | reverse complement strand
ATTTATATAAGGGCATTAACTATATAGTAATGCCTCACGCTTAGAGGGACTAAAAAAGTAAAGAACTACCAAAAAATAAGCAACTTGGTAGTTTTTGACTTTTTTAGTCCCTCTAGGCGTGAGGCATTACTATATAGTTAATGCCCTTATATAAATTATATATTTATGGGGAAAAAACGATGAGATTTTTTTCCTTATGGGGTTTTTTTACGCTGACTACTTGATAAATTCTTATAAAGATTTTATCCTATATTATATTATATATATATATATATATATATATATATACCATCACTTTTCTGTGCCTCTAAGGTTAAAATGGTATTCGTTGAGGTAGATTTTCTACAACAGGTTGTCATTTGTTTCCAATTGAGGCAATACATTCTCGTTGCCTGTAATGATTTGACTGCAGATTTGAAAGAACGACGCCGCATGTATGACGGTAATACTCGTCCATCATGACATGTTAAAATTAGGACACTCACACATTCACCTCCATATATATTTAGATGAATTTAATAAAACCATGTACACACACACACGTACATACACACACACACACACACACACACACACACACACACACACACACACACACACACAAAGACACGGTGTTAACAAATCCGTCTTGTGTAAAAAAAAAAAGAACCAAATAAACATCTGAAGTATTGTTTCAGGCAACGAAATATATAACAATTCAAGACAAAAGATTTGTTTCTTATTGTATATTCAATTACCTGTTTTTGCTGACAGTTTGTTTCAACATATCGTAACTGTGCAAAATACTAGATAAATGATGTATCGTATTTTACTGAAGTACGAAAGAAGGAAGAAAGTTAGCGGATAATGATATTTTTTAAAAACTGAATTGCATCTTTCTCAGAAAAGTAGCACATACAGAAACTCACGTGCTTGCGTGTGAGAGCATTTATAGATATATATATATGTAATAACCTGACAAAAAGATACAATTCAACATATAATGTACGTGTGTGCATGTGTGCGTGTGCGTGTGTGCATACAGATACGTACCTATACATATACATACATACATGCATACACACACACACACACACACACACACACACACACACACACACACACATATTAGGTTGTCAAGAAAGTTCTTGCGGAATTTTTAATTTTGGTTTTAAATGATGTATTTTCAAATTAAGTTTCGTTAAATTACTTTATATATCATTATAAAGCCTGTTTTCCGCTCTATCTAATTGTGTTACTCTTTTTCGTTTTTGAATAATTAGGCCATTTTTTCCGGAACGTTGAATACAACATGGAGAAAAAGCAAATTCGCACAATATTCTTATTCCAGTTCAAGCTAGGCCGAAAAGCTGCTGAAACATCTCGCGATATCAACGATGCGTTTGGCCCAGGAACCACTAATGAACGTACAGTACAATGGTAGTTGAAGAAATTTCGTAGCAGTGACGAGAGTCTTGAAGATGATAAGCGTTGTGGTCGGCCATCGGATGTTGACAGCGATCAACTAAGAGCCTTAGTCGAAGCCAATCCACGCACAACTGTGCGAGAGCTTGCTTCTGAATTAGACGTAACGTATACGACAATTTCTGACCATTTGAAAGAGATTGGAAAAATAAAAATATTTGAGAAATGGATGCCG
>NC_068982.1:174060914-174068074 GCF_001194135.2 Octopus bimaculoides | reverse complement strand
AAGCATCTCGACAACTTCCTGCGTGAGAAATGCTTCAAAAACCAAGACGATGCCAAACACGCCTTCAACGACTTCATCGCCACCAGAACGCAGGATTTTTACGTTACTGTCATAAATAAACTTGTTTCGCGTTGGCAAAAGTATGTTGATTCTGATGGCATTTATTTCGATTAATAAAGTTTTGTTTGAGCCGAGATATGTGCATCTGAATTTAAAGGTTAAAAACCGCAAGAACTTTCTTGACAACCTAATATGTATATATATATATATATTGAGAGAGAGAGAGAGAGAGAGAAAGAGAGAGAGAGAGAGAGAGAGAAAATGTCTTTAACCCATTTCGGAGGTGGGTTGATAAAACAAAATAGCAGGAGGTGGACTGATAAGGTACACTTGCATATCAGGTTCAGATTTTGGTACAAATAGACAAGGTAATGTCAAACTTGGCGGAATTTGAATTTAGAATACAAAGACGCGCGAAATGCCGCTAAGCAATTTGTCCGGCGTGCTTACGATTCTGCCAGCTCGCCATCTTATGGTACGCTTGCATATCAAAGTCTTAAAGACTTAAAGAAAGAGGGGAAATAATTAAATGGTAAGAAGCCAAAAGAAAAAGAAAAAAAAGAATATTTTCTTCCTCTTCCTATAATAAACTCTTCATTTTTTTCAAGCTTAACGGTAATAAGAGCAATTATAGTTCCGCATATCTGAAGTTGGTGACCATTCTTCAACCGATTTTGACTGTACTGTCAAAAAATATCATTGAGCTTCAGTCACTACATTTTCAGCATAGATGTGAAACAGAATGAGAACTGATACAGCCTTTCTGTTTCCACTTGATACCATTTCATTAGTTTCATAATCACTGTTTACTGAGAATAAAGTCATTTTAATGGTTCTGTAAAATGTTAACTTAATCCTATTTCTGCACGAACTGAGCCTCTTTTGGGGAGAAAACCTTCATCAAAATTGTTTTGATAGCCAATAAGATCAATAACTCAAGTTTCCTGAACGTTGGTTAGAAACATTAACGAAAGGTTCCTTTTCCAGTTCTAATACCAATATATTCTTCCGCTATTTGCATTTCATAAACGGCTTTAATTCTATCAGCAATAACCATATGCATTATATTACCAGTGTGATTTATCTGTAGAGTTGTATCGTTGTTTACAACTTAATATGTCGCTTCTCCCTCCATTTTTTTGTTAGCAATGTTATCAAAATTTATTCAACCTCATCAATTGACCATTAAATGGACATCCATATGGTAACATTTTCACTGAAAATTCTTGATTATTTCTTCAAAAGTTCGTTTGCTATGTCATCTGTGTGCTAACAATTCCGTTAGCTCGCTGCCTACTGTGTTGTATTAATATTAGAAATATTTCAATTTTGAGTTACTTCTTTAATCCATCACGCCACACAAAGGTCGATGTCTCCAGCAATTTCAATCCTGAGAGTAGCTTCTTTACTTTGTTAAAAATAGTATTTAATTTAATCCATATATATATTTTAAAGTGTCCTTAAGGATGTCAATGACTGAATTGCGCAATTATCGGGTTTCTGACGCTGTTATTCTATGAATGGGTCTGGGCTGGTCCAGTTTACCCAGTCCAGCGTTCACTGGAGACATTTTTAACGAAAGAATTAACAATGGCTGGTTAAGAGGAAATACTCAATCTTTTTCGAGGACAAGGTTTTTAAGCAATGTTTAGAAAATGTTCCTTAGGATGAGATACAGCCAGCCAGTTCCTTAATATTGACATTAAGGAATATTACTTTACTGGCAAAATTAATGGCACACATCTTTTCACTGGCAAAGTTTGCATGAATAGAAGGTTATAATGATATTACATTTTGCGTTTAATGCAGTAGTTGGAACCGTAATTAGGATCATACTCATCAGTCTTGTTGAGTAGGCTTTCCATGCTATCACATATCTCTAGAGTCAATCTCATCCATCAAGCGAGAATTTGTGAGAGAACTATGATACTCTGTAGTTGTTAGTATTGTTAGCAATACATACAAGGTGGGTGGTTTGTCCAACAATACGATCCCTGTAGGTTTCATGATACTTCGTAAATCCGTAAAGAGCGGTGTGGATTTCATTATTATGAGCATATAGAGTTTTAATAATTCTTTTCATAATCGAACGTAGCCATCTCAATAGTCTCTAACTTGCAGTTGTTCTAACTTGGAATCAAGGTAGAGCAGGTCTCTATATGTTTGGCCAATTTTCTGTCATTTATTTCGTCTTACCCATAACTATTTTAATTATACAAATTATCCATAAATGTTTCTTGCACTTGTGTTTAACAGCGTGTGTTTAAAAGCGTGTTTGTGTGTGTGTGTGTGTCTTGTAATGAGTGTGTGCCTATGTATTCTCTAGTGAATATGTAAATGTCTAAGTTTTATGTTAGCTGGAGTCAAGGTAGGACAAGATAACAACGTTATGCTGATAAAGCCTATTGAAGCAGTAACACGTGCTTCCATCTGTCCCCTTATCGCTAGAAAAACAAACAAGTCAGACTGTATTTAGTTCAGTAGCATCATATTGGTTCTCGAAAATTGGTGATTCTTGAGATTATCATCCGGAGTTGGCTGCAATCACGCCCAGGTGTTTGTTTATCTTCTCTCGAAGCAGGTTGATTTCAATAAATCAAGTATGTTTCTTCTGACATATATGCCGTTATTCGTGTGTGTGTGTGCATATGTATGAACATACATACATACATACAATATTTATGCTTAAATACATAGAGCTAGACTTACATAACTATATACATGTAAGTATGCATACATGCAAACGAATATATATACTCGCATACAAGCGTATATAACAGACATACGTATAACACATTAAGTATGCGTCACAATGAAACTGACAACGTTAGCTGTGTATCAAGTTTTCTCCTTTTATAATCACACTACTTCCCCAGATTTATTCACAAGGGAAGCTGTATACAATCCTTTCCTGAATTTAAATGCGTGCGCAAACACAGAGACACGTCTACCCCTCCCACTCTCTCTCTCTCTCTCTCTCTCTCTCTCTCTCTCACACACACACAAAGATACACACACAGTTATATATAAGTATGTATGTATAAAGGTACGTATGAATACATACGTACATAATATAAAACGTTAATGTAAAAATACATGTCAATGACAAGGTATGATGTTTAAGATAGCATGTTAGCGCTAGTGTTAGATGTTTAAGATAGCATGTTAGCACATATATATACATATATGTGGGTATATGTGTGTATGAGTGTGTGTACGTGTATGTGTGCGTGCGTGTATGTGCGCGCGCATGCGAGTGTGTGTGTGTGTGTCTGTCTGTGAGAGTGCGTAAACTTCCAAGAATAATCATTACACTTGGTGTCATATTCATATTTTTCAAACACAATTTTGAGTTCACAATCCTCCTACCAACGGGATGCAGTTTCCCACATGTTTAAAACCTTGTGGACAATACCTAACCCAAACTGCAGTCCAATAGTAGAAACATGTAGCAGAATCAATTCACAATAGTGTATGAGTGCTTATATTCTATACACATGTATATGTACATATGTGTCGATATATGCACAATTCAAATTATATTGAAATCTATATGTTTATTTGTATATATTTATGACATAAATATATATACATACGTAAAAGGAAAGAGAAAGAGAGTGAGTGAGATAGAGAGAGAAAGAGGGCGGAGAGGAAGAAAGAAAGACGCACACTTGCATTCATACATGGTAGTATTTACATTCATATTTTACTCCCCATGTATATATATATATATGTATATGAGCGTATTTATATATACATGAGCTTATTTCAATTACTATGTGTTTCTTTCTGCGTCTGTACATACATACATACATACATACATAAATACATACATAAATACATAGATACATACAAGTACTTATATAATATATACACAAACACACATACACATATCCATGTATGTATGCAAGCATGTATGTTTGTACGCATGTATTTGTGTATGTATGCATACACGTATATATTGAATGCAAATCCATACATGCAGACATAAAGACGTGCATTAATATTGACAATGCAAGATTTGCTTTGATCATGTTCTGCGTGACATAACAATAGATCAGAAATGGTGGGGTGTTTGCAGCTACGGCGATTAACTCTCTTTGTGTTCATATATGTATATTTGAACACTTGTAGGACTATACACCAATGTGTTTGAAAGCGTGTGTTTAACAGCGTGTTTGTGTGTGTGTGTGTGTCTTGTAATGAGTGTGTGCCTATGTATTCTCTAGTGAGATGAATCTGGCTGTATCTTTAACTTTTCATGGCATGTTTTATATGAAAATGTGTCTTTGTTTTGTTGTAGTATTATTGTTAGTGTGTGTTTGTGTGTGCGTGCATGCATATGTGTGTGTACTTTTGTAAACGTGGTGAGCGTTAGTGAGCAACGGACATTTCTACTAGATCTCAGTATAATGGTGTTACTAGCTAAAACAATAACGAGTCTGGTTGGTCATATGGACTAGTAATATTGTTGATGATGCACTAATGGTGGCATTGGGAGTGATGGTCGCGGTGGAGGTAGTGGAAAAAAATTATAATGACTATGTTGACGTTGGTGTTGGTTACATAAAAGCGGTGGCCTTATAAAACTGCGTGTCTGAATACGTTATATATATATATAAACACATTCATACATACATATACACAAACATATATATACATACATACCTATATAATATATATATATATATATATATATATATATACAAACACACATATTTATACACACACACACACACACACACCACACACACACACACACACACACACACACACACACACATATATATATATATATATATATATATATATGTATATATATATATATACAAACACATTCATACACACACATATGGGCTAAAAAGCACACATAGAACAAGAAGAATGAAAGATGGACAATTACGACAGCGTGAGAGGTTACAATAGATAGAGAAAAATTCAAAAGGCAGTGAACAAAATGTTAACGCAAGAACAAACAAAATAAAAGAAATAGAAAAAAAAGTTAGCTGTGTAAAAACAAAAAGAAGCAGAATAACTTTTCGGGTGAACCATTTATCGGAGTAGAGTGGGAAAGAAATAAGCTTGACAAAAGAAAGAAGAACTGAAATGATGTCTTTCGACTACATGCTGTAGAATGATTTGTACAGTATCATGTATGAATACACACACACACACACATACGCGCGCGCGAACACACACACAAACATATACACATACATATATATATATGTATATATATATATACATATGTGTCTGTACACACACACACCCACCCACACACACACACACACACACACACACACACACACACATATATATATGTAGATGCATACGTGGAAACATGCGTATATATATATATATATATATATATATATATATATATATATATGTACATATGCACACATGAGTGCATACCCACGTACATACATGCATATATATATATACTTTTATGTCGTTGTCTCCATAAAATGAAAATGTAGATACGCCCGCAGGCACTCTCAGCTTGCAGATTGCTAAAACTAGTATATACAGCAAAACTAAATCGATTATATATCGTATTATTCTGCAAAAACAGGTTTTCGTGAGACACGTTAAAAACACGACTATGTTTCAGTTTTGACTTTTTTAATAAAGTAATTGTATGTTTTCACATGAATCCTTTAAACACACGTTTGAAACATTAAATTTCCTATATTTGCCAAAATATTAGACTCTGATCATTTCAAAGTTTCAGTTATTAGCGTGTGTAACAGCAAGTGCTCTGATTTGACGGTGGGCTAATATGGTTTCTGTAGGCCTTATTTCTTAAAGGGTTAGATATTTTGGCTGATATTTGAAGTTTGGCCATTAGATATGTACCCGACTGTTTCCTAATTTGTTTGTGATGGGTGTATATGTTATCTGTGCGTTTATTTTAACGTCGTGCAACCTTCTTTAAGCATCTTTTTTATTCCGAAAATCCTATATAGTAGGGATGTATTTTCAACCAATGTCTTCCTATCTAAATTCGTTGCATGTTGCGTGGTTTAGTATGTGCTAATTTCCTTTTGTTGTAAGTTCACAGTGAGCCTCGGAAGAACGTGTTACTTATATGGCCAATGTAACAGAAAAAGATATATAATTTACAACTTTCACTTTAAAATAGAATACATGCGCGCGCACGCACAAACACACAGACGCGCACGCACGCACACACACACACACACACAGACAGACACACACACACACACACACACACACAGACAGACACACACACACACACACACAAGTATATTGATAAAATGAAAAGAAAATGCTTTGCGAACTTTCTGGAAAAAAGTAAGTCGGTATTTACTTTTTAAATTAAAGAGCTACCGGTTTCGATCACTTTAAGAAAACGATCTAGCCATACTGAAATAAAAGAGCAAACAAATCAAAATAAAGCAAGTTAACTTAATCTTTCATAATACCAGTTCTAGAAGCGCAGATATTTTTCTTATAAAGATCACATTCTACTGTATTCCTGCCTATTCTCGCAGCCGGTATAAAGTAATTTGCTTTATAATAATTTTCCGGCTTTACACCCTGTTTAATATCCTTCCAGACCTCTCTACCACGTATGGCATATATAATTTTTAACCCTCCTGTTCCATCCACCCTTCATGTGTAAATTAACTTTTCACTCTAGAATTTTAACCATATCCTTTTTTAATAACATTCCAGTTTATATGCTCTTTACAATCTTTTCTCTCTTTTACAACTTCTCCCGTTTTCTTGCCGCAAAATGCAAGTGATGTTTATATTATTATTATTATTATTATTGTTCAGTAGTTTTATTTTTATAACGTGCTTTCACTTCACTACCGAGCGCAGCTCTGTGCGCCTTGGGTATGTGCTGTGGTTTGCTGCGGTGCTCTTATGTTTACTGTATTGAAAGTGTTTTGCGTAGAATGTGTGCAGTACCCAGTAGTGCAATTTTCTGTATGTTATATATCTATATTTACATTATTTTTCTTCCATATTTTATATGTATGTGTTGTTGCGTTTTCGTTTTTTGGGTAGAGCACTGCTGTGAAATAGGCGTGTAGGATCGAAATGTGTTCCTCACGTGTCCATTTATG
>NC_068982.1:174059592-174060425 GCF_001194135.2 Octopus bimaculoides | reverse complement strand
TTGTCAGCTATTTTTTGTACATGGTGTTTGGGTTTGGAGATGGTCTGTATTTTGATGTAACACGTGTGTTTACTATCGCTGTTCGGGTAGTGGAGGTATCAAGTTAAAATACCTCATTATATTTGGAAAAATAGGAATAAATTTCAATGAGTATTACTTACTCGGATACAGTCCAACCCTTTGTCAGCTATTTTTTGTACATGGTGTTTGGGTTTGGAGATGGTCTGAATTTTGATGTAACACGTGTGTTTACGATCCCTGTTCGGGTAGTGTTATTATTATTATTATTATTATTATTATTATTATTATTATTATTATTATTATTATTAATATTAAACCCTTCTTTCCCAATCCTCTCCACCTTTCTACATAATCCTTCCTATTCCCTGTTATTGACTCTCTCTCTCTAAAACAAAAAATGTCTTTTTACTTGTACCTGTTTTTTGTTTAAAATACTAAAATCTAGTCATGCTGAAATAAAAGAACAAATAAATTGAAATAAACCAAATTCAATTAATCTTTCATATCAGGGCTAGAAGCTCAGATGTTTGTCTTACAAAGATCACATGGTTCTGTAATTCTACTGCTATCAACTGCTATCTACCAACGATCAGAAAGCACTGCGTGATCTTTATAATGAAAACACTGAATCTCCAGACCGGGTGTTATGAAAAATTAATTTTCATTTATTTCAATTCATTTTCATTTTTATTTCAGCATAACTAGGTCGTCATTTTAAAGCGAAAGAAACCGGTAACTCAACACTGCCTTACTTTTTTCTATGAGGAAATTCTCAAAGCATTTCCTGTTTACATGTTCTCAGTATAAATTTA
>NC_068982.1:174050160-174057092 GCF_001194135.2 Octopus bimaculoides | reverse complement strand
TATATATATATATATAGATATATATATACATACATATATACATATATATACATACATACATATAAATATGTACACATATATATATATATGAGTACTCCATCCCGTGAGATATATGTACGTGGCCTGATCAATAAATATCAGGACTGTTGCCATAGTAACAAAGCTAAGGTATGCAAAATGAAGCCGCTTGGCACAGATTGACCTTGAAATCTTCTGTGCATTTGCATTAAGTTTTAGAGTACTAGCTCACTTCCGCTGTTTAAAGCAGTGCTTGGAAGGAACGTGTGTAGCTTGTGATCGTCGCATCGACCATGACAGAGAAAGCTGATCAGTCAATCTGCATCAAATTTTGCCAAAAGCTTGGCGATACCTGCTCAGAGGTCTACGCGAAGTTTTCAAAATGCTTTCATCGTTTTCGGCATAATCAAAGAGATCTTGTGCAACTGAAACTCGGGTGTCTTTTTTTGGTCAGATGAAGGCAGTTTTGGCATAAACTTGGCAGACACGCGTCTTCAGTGCTAATGGACTGAACTGAAGAGTAACTAATCTGTACATTTCTCTGATAACTCATGGATGGTGATTCGACGATTTTCTCTCACAGCTGCACGCACATCTACAATGTTTTTCTCAGTTCTGCTGGTTGTAGGTCTCCCAATACGTTCGTCAATTACGACATGTTTCGGCCATCTTCGAAACATCTGAACCACTAGTACACTTATTTGCGTCTCATACATTCTTCTCCATACTATTTCTGCAACTTTGCGTCGGGGTAAGATAAATAAATAAATAAAAGGGAGAATGGTATATGTTGTAAGGGACCCGAAAACTTGTTTGCATGCTATCGGAACATACTATGAGTAAAATGTGAGGAGGTAAACAAACCAACAGCGACTGCTAAGCGATGTAGCGGGACATGTACAGACACAAAGACATAATGATATGGCTCTGACAAAAATAGCATCAATTTTTTTTAGGTCGTTCAATTTTTCACACCTGATCAATAAACCAATTGAGTAAATCTATCAGTAAATTGATGCAATTTTCGTCAGAGCCAAGAGAAAAATCGACCAGTCTGGAGAAGACTTATCAAGTCACGCCAAAATCATGAACTATCATGGTCGCGACCACTGACTGCAGATATATATATATATATATATATATATATATACGGAAAGAAAGAGAGAGGGGGAAGAAGCGGGGAGAGAGATCGGCTTCCATTAGTTGGCCCGGGGCTATAATAGAAGCTATTTGACCGAGGTGCTACAAAGAAAGACCGCTAAGCCTCAAAATAAAAAGAAGAAAAAATAAAACTAGAAAGTTGTCTTGTTTAATCACTCGAAAACATGTTGTTTGAAGAGTGCAACTGTTTGCATCTGCATGTATCAATGAAATCACAGAGTAATATGCCAGATATCTCAAAATATCTGCGCGGATTTTAACGTGTTCTTTGGCAAAAAATTTTTCTTTAGTAGTATTAGTCTCATTTCAATATAACGGAATTATGAGTAAAACCAGACGTCAAGTTGTAATGTAATACATGACCGTAAGATTTAAAATAAAAAGTAGAACATACATCCCCCTCTTGATTAAAATTTAATACCGAAATAATAGAGATTACGAACATTTAAAATGCGTTTCCGGTCGGTTCGTTTGATTTGAGAAACGTACATATTTTTAGAACTATTTTCCCACGTCCTGTGCTTTCTTATTCCCGTTTCGTTTTAGATAAGATTCTATATTCTATAACCCATCGATTAACTCCAGAAAAATATTTGTGTATAAAATTATGACCCATGCAATTCCAGAATAAATGAAAAGAGCGTAGACAATATTTATTTATCCACATCAGACAAAAGACAGTCCTGTCGCTTTTCATTTTTAAATAGTATTATTTTGACGTTAAGATACAAAATATCTCAGAAAAAAAAAACAGACACAAAAAATCTCAGAAAAAAAAAAGCAGAAAACAAAAAATAAACACCCAAGCAGTAATTCTAGGAAGAACGGCTAACTGGTGTTGAAGTTTATGGAGTGTACCACTACCATCGTGAATAAATATATAAATGACATTTAGATATCTTCTAAGTTGATTCTTTTATTTCTATAGCATGTTTGTTTTCATTTTCGTGTATCGAAAAATTAAGAAATAGAAAAAAACAACTTATTCTATTCGAAATGTAGCAATAAAACAAGATTAGAATCACTATTTTAGACAATACAATTTTATTCCAATAGAGTAAACGCTAAATATATCCAACAGACACTCCGAAAAAGAAAAAAAATAAAGCTGACTAGAGGAAATAACAATAACATTGCATGCAACTATAACAGATATTGAACCAAATCTATTTAATTGGTCTTTGCTGGCACTGGGATCTAATCCAAGAGAACATTTTCATAAAAGGAGTTAAATTAAAGAAAACATCAATTGATTGAATATTGTGTTAAATAGTGCATGTAAAGTACAAAAATGTATAGGAAAACAACCACTACAATAGCTACGCTTGTAATAACACATCTTCAATACTGTAAACTAAAACTAGAATAGAAGATATTAATCAAAAACCCGGAAATTGTTCTTATTTTATAAAGTATTCTATAAAGTACACCAGCGTCCACTAGTCGTATGTGAAAGAAGCAGGAGAAATAAAGGCCTTTAGAAATAAAATCTAGACGCAAAACATATTATTAATCTTTAACCTTTAAACCTGTTGAGAGGAAAAACAACTCAAGATTTTATACTTACACGAATAAATCACATTCTATTAAAGAACCGCAAGGTATAAGAAAGAAATGAAGTTCAAAATAGGAAAATAAAAATCAAGCACATATAAAAACCTGAAATAACACACACACACACACGCACGTGCGCGTGCACACACCACACACACAAACACACATACAGACACAAAATACAACAATGTAAATAAAAGACACATGCTAGAGAGGCGTGGCTGTGTTGTGAGAAGCTTGCTTCCCAACCACATGGTTCGGGGTTCAGTCCCACTGTATGGCACCTTGGGCAAGTGTCTTCTATTATAACCTCGGGCCAACCAAAGCCTTTTAAGTGGATTTGGTAGACGGAAACTGAAAGAAGCTCGTCGTATATATCTATATATTTGTGTGTTTGTACCCCCACCATCGCTTAACAACCGATGTTGGTGTGCTAAAGTCCTAGTAACCTAGCGGTTCGGCAAAAAGAAACCGATAGAATAAATACTAGGTTTACAAAGAATAAGTCCTGGGGTCGATTTGTTTGACTAAAGGCGGTGCTCCAGCATAGCCATACTCAAATGACTGAAACAAGTAAAAGAATAAAAGAATAAATATTGTTCATAAATACACTCCCATTTTGAAAACGTTTTTCTGAGAATATACAAAATTGTGACATGCAAATAACCAATCTAAAGTTGGTCATCATTAGATACGATCAAAAATAAAAGGGATCATAGTGTAAGCTATGGCAAATAATCACTTAGAAGATATAAGCTAACATAAACAAATTTTTAATGAAACAAGTGCTGAAGAATAAGGAGTAGCCATGTTATTACATCCGCCTTAGCGAAGGCGGAGGTATTGTTTTCAGTCGTGTTTGATATCTCAAGAACCGCTGAATAGATTCGGATGAAACTTTCAGGGATGTTTGGCCTCGTGACAGGCACGAACTGATTAGATTTTGGGATCGATCCACTACCGGACAAGGATTCTGAATTATTTTTCCGTTTTTTTTATTTTTTATTTTTTAAAAAATTTTTTTTTTTACTTAATTTTAGAGAGCAGTCAAGTTCATTTTTAGTATTCTCGTTTGTGAGATCAGTCGAGTTTAATACAGATATTCTCATTTTAAAAATCATCTCTGGATAATCGTTGAGAAGACGTTGGTGTTGCCTTGGCGGAGGTTTGCGCTCTCTGAGTGCTCTTGTTTTATGTTATTCGATGAAATATATGATCCTCCTAGACAACAGATTATATTTATACAAGCTATTTACAGATCACCAGTTTTGGTCAGACACGAATTGATATAGATGCAACGGAACATCTTTTCGCCTTTTACTTATTTCAGGTCATTGTAGAGCATCCATACTGGGGCGCTGCCTTGAAGGTTTTAGCTGCATGTGGGTGAACAAACACAAAGACAAATATATATAGTATATATATATATACAACGAGTTTCCACGTATTTCCCTACTAACAAAATCACTCACATGGCATTCGGGATTATAGTAGGAGGCATTTGCCCAAGGTGTCGCACAGGAGGACTAAACCCGAAACTTCATGATTGCAAAGTGAACTTTTTAATCGCACATACAGCCAAGCTATATCAAAAAAAAAATTTTCTCGTCTAATTTTTGTGTGGGTTCATGAGAAGCGAGGAAAAGTCTTTGGAAAAAGTATGAAAATTAGGGAAGAGAATTTATTTCAACCTGGTGATGGAAGCTGAAGCTGGAATTTGGTCAGAATCATCTTTTCACATTAAAATAATAGGTTGTCAGATAAATTCGTTCATTTTTTTTTTGCTACTAGGTACTCCATCATTATATGTTTGCAAAGAGGTAAAATTTATTCAAATTTCTAAAAGCGTTAAGCAAAATTCTGTTGTCTGGGGAGAGTCATTTTCTTTTTGTGCCTTATAATTTAACACACTCGCCGGTAAAATTTCCACTTATTTCTTATTTAAAGTTGTAGAGGAAGAATAGAGCTGCAAATTACTCCATAAAAGACTACGATAAAAATACTTTCCGAGTTTATTCAAACACCATTGGAGAGGATTAAAATAAGTGGTGTGTGTGAGAGAGAGAGAGAGAGAAAGAAGGAGAGAGAGAGAGAGAGAGAGAAAGAGAGAGAGAGAGAAAGAAGGAGAGAGAGAGAGAGAGAGAAAGAGAGAGAGAGAAAAAGAAAGAGAGAGACGAACGAATTTATCTGACATCTGGAGACTACAGTCATTATTTCATGATGTTGCATTAATACTACACGCTCACACTTCTCTACTGTGGTGTAATGCATTTTATCACACTAAACTACTTCAATATTACTGCACTAAACTATATTTTACTTTATTATCTTAGTACAGTATATGATATTACATAAACGGTCACATACATATAAAATAAAAAGATACAATCATACCACGCTGTTTGTCATATTTTGACTTCGTAGAGAAATTTAACATATTTTACAAAAATAGCAACTAAAACACCACCACCACCACCACCACAACCACAAGCAATAATACCAATGCGAACCAACGAAGGAGCTCTCACATAATGATTCTGCTGGTAATAATAGCTAAATCCTTTTAAAAAAGAACATCGTATTGGATAATATACTTCAGGCTTCACTGTTTCTGAAAATAAGATGGGATAGTTTTAGTTTGAATGCCTTTAATCATGGGTCTGCATGATCTTCGGGATAAACAACAATAACAGCAACACAAGCTACACAAGCAATAATATGAACTAAAGTAACAACAAAAATGAGAAGAGCAGTTTGGTAATGTTGCAACCTTCAGGCTATGCGAGTCGGAAAAAGTAAACTTTTTTATGAAAAGAACAAACGATATAACTTCTACGCAAATAGTACAATACCAGTATTCGTTGCTTACCATTGGAGTTAAAGTTAACATACAATTGAAGCTGAAAGTATTGGAATAAGAAGAAACATATCTTTACCTCACTACATAGCACAGCATTTCAGCCAACGAGGGAACCTCTGTGAGGTCGCTGGCGCTGCTAGAAATAGTGGCACAAAATATCTCACTAATAACATTCTACGGTGTTAAATAAGTACATGAGACGTTAAATAATACCAGTAAGAACCGTATAAATTCTACAGAATGCAAAAAATTAAGAGGACCTACTTTAGAAAGAAAGGATGATTTGCATTTCTATAGTGTTCATACTCTCTTACTTGTTTCAGTCATTTGACTGCGGCCATGCTGGAGCACCGCCTTTAGTCGAGCAAATCGACCCCAGGACTTATTCTTTGGAAGCCTGGTACTTATTCTATCGGTCCGTTTTGCCGAACCGCTATGTTACGGGGACGTAAACACACCACCATCGGTTGTCAAGCGATGGTAGGGGGACAAACACAGACACAAGCATACACATATATATACATATATGCGACGGGCTTCTTTCAGTTTCCGTCTACCAAATCCACTCACAAGGCTTTGGTCGGCCCAAGGCTATAGTAGAAAACACTTGCCCAAGGTGCCACGCAGTGGGAATGAACCCGGAACCATGTCGTTGGTAAGCAAGCTACTTACCACACAGCCACTCCTGCGCCTATGCATAGTTAAGCTTTCTTTAAACATTCTTGACGTTACATTCATTTCCTCACGTCTCCGTCGGTGTTGTCTTTTATTCTTTTTATTATAACTTCTCGCTGTTCTTCTCTGATCCGTGCTCTATATCTGCGCATCCTTTCTTTGTCAGCTTGCAACCATGTTTCTTGTGAATCCAATTTAGGCTAAATTAACCTTTTTCTTAAACTAATATCAATTTTTTAAGCGAGAAGACGATAAATGATTGTACTTGAACGTATGCAATGGTCGTTATAAAAAAAATTAGTTCAGTAAAAAAATTACTTTTCAATATCAACACACCACTATCACAATCACCACCGCCACCGCTATCTAGCTTTCTCTCTTTCAATATAACTGTCATCCCTGTCCATCTCTCTTTCCCTTCAGCTAACTTTTTAGCCACGAAATAAGCATTCCTTGCTCCATCCAACCGCACGTCGTAAACGCTTCTTTCTCCCTTTTTTCCTCTCGCCGTCTTTTTCTGTTGTTCTTCGCTTCTACCTTCAGTTGACTACGTGACTATTTGGCCTAAGTGTATTAATATTAATCACCTTTCTCTACTTCTTCCTCCCTGCTTTCTTCACTCCTTCTCTCTCTCTCTCTCTCTCTCTCTCTCTCTCTCTCTCTC
>NC_068982.1:174047384-174050150 GCF_001194135.2 Octopus bimaculoides | reverse complement strand
CTCTCTCTCTCTCTTATTCTTACTCCACCTCTCACTCACTTCACTTCCACCTCTCTAACTAACTAATGTATAACGGGCGAACGACCAAGCAGATTATTATATAATCTAGGATTCCATAAACAGACGCTATGGTCGTGAGTGGAAAGTTTTGTAACACATATCTGGTGGACAGTAACTGCCGGAAGTCCATCACACACACACACACACACACACACACACACACATAAACATATACCTCTATGAATACATATACACAAATACACGCATATATTTAACAGCTGTTTAACACTGCCTTATTGTATAAAGTTGTAGGCATCGAACACTTTCACATAATCTGATGCTCGGAGTCAGAGTGAAGAGGAATTGAAAGAAATTTAAAATGGCTTCGTGATGACATTTGTCAGTTCAGGTAATATGTGTGTTTTGTGACAGTAGCCTGTAATCTCTAGGATTAGCAGGATTTATACAGGACTCTGCCATTGTCGTGAGTCAGTTAGACCTAGGATAGCATATATAGGCTACCAGCAGTCAATGGCTTGAACTTCATTAATGGAAGTTGGGGGAAACAATAGGATAATACTTGTTTTCTGTTTATTGAAAACTGCTGGCTGGTAGGACATGTAAAACTTCTCACGGACGCCGCTTTGCAAATTATCGGGGCCTTGCTAAAAATGCTCTATGTAATGTTGGGAAATTAGTTTCGGTGGTAGCGGAGTTTTCTAATAATGCGGGTTATGGAGTTAAAATTCTTCCTTGATCTATACGTTAAGGAGTGCATGTGCTGTGTATCTTCCTTTAAAGCCATTGGCTGTCATGCATCTATAGCGTCTCGTCAGGCCAGGTGGTGTTATAATGGCTCTGTAAGTTAGAGCCTACGAGAGAAAAAATCCTTACAAAGAGACAGCTTGTAGGATTTCGCTAGTTACAGGTAGAATTGTGAAGACTATGTGATTGTTTGTTTTCTTCTGTTGTAGCAATATTGGAAGTGATATTATCTAAACGAGATTAGCTAGTCTTGAAATTGTGGAAAATGAAAGGCTTACAATATCTATGGATTATTTGGAAAATGCTTTCTAATCGGTATCACAGAGTTCCTAGCTCTTTAACCTTTCTCTGATGGTGAGGTCGAAGACCTCCCATATAAAGTAGCTTATTAGCAAATCTACTTCTCTTTAGTGCTTTTACAATAATCTTTCAACTATGGCGGGTGTTACGTTCCAAAACACCACGTAATAGGTGAAAATCCGTGAAGTAGAAACAATACTGTACTGCTTATTTTATTTTACTATTTTTATAATTTATATATATTTATTTTATTATAAATGCAAAACAACACCAGGGAGAAATCGACGTAAGCTTAAATAATAAACCGCGATAGGTGAACTATGAAACGGCGAGGGATTACTGTATATATATATATATATATATATATATATATATAATCCCAGAGAAGTACACAACTTCAGTCTCCTTCAAAGTAGGATTCTCTGACTTCAGTGTATTTGTCGTAGCGCTCCAGCCACTTCGTGAAGGCTTCACCCTTGAAAATCCTCCAAATTGATGGTGTCCAAGATTGTTCTCCCCAGTTACTCACCTTCTCTTTCAGTTTGGAGAACAATCAAAAGTTGCAGGAAGCATGATCTGGACTATAGGGGTGGGGGTAAAGGGCAGCTTTGATGCCCAGGTATGTAAACTAATTGGTTACCAGGATGGAATTGTGGACTGATGCATTACCCTAGTGTAGGTGCTATTGCTTTTTACGACTAAATATCTTCCTCACCTTACTTTGAATTGTACGGATAATGCCGCACTGACTTGGTACTTCAACTTAAGTACCTAATTCAACTGAATCTTAATATTATATATATATATATATATATAAGTATATATATTTATATATATGAATATATGTTCATACACATATATGCATGTATATACGAAGTGGTATCGAAAGGTTCCCGGACTAGTTGTCTCTAATAAAAGATAATTTATTTACCTACGTTTAACATCATCTCCTTTGAAATATTCGCTTTTCGCAGTGTTCCTGCCACTTTTGGAATCCGGCCTGAAAGTCGTTTTCCGTAAGCGTGTCGAATACCTTTTATGATTCGCTCAGGATGTCAACAACGGTGTTAAAACGACGATCTTTGAGCTGCATATTCATCTTGGGGGAAGAGATGGAAGTTCGTATATGCTAAATCTGGCGAATAGGGCGGGTGCAGAAGCGAGACCGTGTTGTATTGGGAGAGAAACTCACGATTGAATAGAGTCTGGGGAAGATACACTTCCTCGTGCTCCACAGATCCGTTCGCAGAATGTCCTCCCTCAAACACGTCAAAACGTCGCAGTAAAACTCTGTGATTGACGGTCTGGCTCTGAAGGAAGAATTCCCGATACCTAATAGTACATTTCCGGGGATGACACTCGTGGCAGGTCTTCCAGATCGCTTATCGCCTTCCAGGGACGTTCTTCTGCTTTTGAAGTACCCGTGCCACTCGAAACATTGCGTACGACCCATCACCTCATCGCTTTAAGCTTGCCAAAGCATGCTCAATGTCCCTGTAGCAGACTTCTCAAGTTTAATGCAAAACTTCACGTTGGCTCTTTGTTCATATCCATGACAAAATCGCAGGCTACAGCATACACGTGATCAAAAAGCACAGATTTCACATGCGAAATAAACATAATAATGTCACTCGGCACACTGCCTCATGAAGGTCATTGCTAGCTCTTACTGCGCACGCAACCGTGCGTTGCTATCTGTTG
>NC_068982.1:174042538-174047164 GCF_001194135.2 Octopus bimaculoides | reverse complement strand
AAATAAACTAGCAAAAATTACTGGATAATTCCAGCAAAACTAGCAAAAATATCCAGTAATTTTTGCTAGTTTATTTTGTCTTCGTCTTTGTGCCATATGAACATTTATTGTGGTTTAGTGTCAAGATTTGACTGCTATTTTTCAGCGTGGCGGAATCTCTTAGATACCCTATGTTATAATCTTAAATAATTGTTACCTTTGATGGTTTTTATTCCCATGCTGCCCACTTGATAAGATCGATATTGACCGTTGACTGAACACTATTCAATTTTTTTCTCCGTGTTTTTCTCCTTGTCTCCGTATTCTTTCTGTTGAAGAGCGTAGCTCGAAACGTCAAAGACTTTCCGTATTCCCGAGCGTCATACTAATACATCCTTTTGTTATTTACACCACCTGTCCTCGTCTGTTGTTGTTTTTTCGTACATTCTCCCATATATATATATATATACAATGCTTATTATCCATTCGATAAATGGAGATGATAAGATATGTACCAGATTGAAATAAATACTGCGACGAGTTGAAGAGTTAAACAATATACTAAACTGTTGAAGGCGAAACCAGTAAAATAATACAAAACAAGACTATAACACATTCTAATCTTATCTCAGTTTTCTGCCAACGCCACCACCACCACCACCATCCAGTCACTACAACAACATAAATAACAATAACAGGTTTACTACTGTTATTGTTATTTTCATTAAGTAATTACGATTATTATTACCATTATTACCGTTGGTATTTTCGTACTCTTAGTCATTGTTGTCACCACAATCATTATTGTAATCATTATTGTAATTATTGTCAAAAATACTTGTTTGTTATTGTTGTGGTTGTTGTTGTATATGACAGTTATTGTTACGCGTAATTGCCACCTCCCCTTTGTTCCGGTTTTCGTTATCATCTTCTGGACACTTTTATTATTGTTGTTGTCGCTATTGAAGTTACTGTTGTTGAGGTCCCTATTTCATTTCTTTTTGTTTATTTATTTCGCATCACGCTGTCCCACTTGTCTCTCCTCCCACTTCTATTTCGCTTCTTTGTTTTCTTCATATATACCTTTTTACACCCTATTTTGTTTCTTATTTGCTTTCCATCATTGCTCCCATCCTTTTCTTCTCACGCCTGCTCCCATAGCATCTATCTTCTTTTCTGTTCCTTCGACTTTCGCCACCCCATTTTTTCTTTGCTCTCTCTCTCTCTCTCTCTCTCTCTCTCTCTCTCTCTCCTTATTCTTTCTTCATACACCCTCTCTCTTCATCTTCCTATTCTTTCTAATTCTCTCTGTTACAAATTGTTTTGTCTTTAATGTTATTCAGTGCAACCTTCGATATTAAGCTAAAGAACAATGTCATTTATCTAGATTGGTTCTATTTTACCAAACTTTGGAAAAATAGAAGGTGAAGTTGGTGGGGTTTGATCTTAGAATGTTGGCAGACAAAACTAAATTGATATAAGACTATTTGTCCAGCATACTATTTAATAACCCTTGTTTAGGTGTAAGGTTACAAATTTTCAAATAAGGAATAACTCAGTCAAATAGATTCCAGTAATAACTGGTATTTCTTTCGTTAATCACAGAACGATTGAATGCAAAGTTAACCGTAACTAGATCTGGACGTATAAATTTGTTATTTGGAACGTACAGATATACAACTAAAAAGAGCATTTATTGAGCTCAGCGTTCTCCCATCGTTTTCATTTGATTGTTATAACACATGATTTCAGCTAATGATTTCTTCATTTAACATAAATATAAAATTTGAGATGTGGACATGATATAGGCAATTGAAACGAACCAAAGCATATCTTGTGCTCCGGAGAGTTGAATTTGAAGTCTAACAACAGAACATTAAAGGATCGAATTACCATTTTGCATTTACGCCTACAAGCTTGAAGAGAGGTAGTTAGTCGATTCCATCCATGCTAGTACTTGACTAGTACTTTATTTTGTCAAGACCGGGAGTATGAAAGGCAGAGTTGGCCACGGTGTGATTTGAACTCAGAAGTACCTGTGTGAGTGACCTCGTCTCCGCACTAGAAGGATATAATCTCGGGAGAACTTGGCGGTTTTCTGAGATGTAGTTGTCATAACGAGTTGGTTGTCCGTAGGAAGCTACATCTAATCTACATGTTTCCCTTCAATGTTCATCACCTGCTCATATTATACCACCAACGTAACAATGATCCAACGGTCAACTAGCTTAGTGGGCAGATGATCTAAACCAAACGATTTGCACTTCAAACAGCCATTGCTTTCCGCATTTCCACAGATGTTATGGGCTTTTGAAAATTTCTGACTCTTTTTCCGAGAATTATGGCAGGCCGTCGATAAAGGTGATACCAAAAAGTGGCACGTATTTGCCTAGGGTCGTATAATATAAGTCCATTTCGGATTGCTTAAGACAGAATTGTAGCTTTATTGCCAACTTACACTTCTCACACTCGAACCCATGGAACATCTTTCGTCTCCTTGTTTCTTAGAGTAGGTGCCTTAATTCAGAAAACGCACCCTTCGTGCTTTACACTGAAGAATTAGCCAAAAACCAATCTCACCTGTAGCACATCAGTTGCGATGCTTTTCCTCAGCACCTCTCCTAATTTTCTTGCTAAATCTCCCTATATTCTAGTCTTCTCTGTCTCTACGACCTTATTACACCTTATCGATTCTACTATAGTCGCCCTTTTCATGATGAACAAACATTTGTTGTTGACGATTGTCCCGTCAACACCGCTAACTAATCCGCCAATCCAGTTTCTGTTATCCGGTTGCGAGGCATTTAGCTCTCGGTAACCAGGTATTTGCCTACGAAGCTTAGCTAGCTAGGTCGATCGTACTGATCAAAAACCTATGGTCTCTGAAGCCGACAATCTATGTTATCTTTATTTGCTGGTTCACAGAATCGATTATTTAGATACGATCTGGATAACTTGATGCGTTTTGTCCATGACCATATTGGCGTTTCCATGAAATCTGGTTGGTACTTGTTAGGCTGCAAAACAGTCTGATAGGTTTACGCGCAGTTTGCACCACTCTTCTATCATTTAGTCCCACACCATCGAAATGCGCATCCAAGATAGCGTTTCGGTCGTCTGCAAGCAGTAAACTGCATGGAATTCTCAAGAAAACCTCCATACAACTGGAAAAATCTATCTGTACAACCGTTTACGAAGCATAAACAACTATTAAGCTGAAGGCATCCACTTTACTACAGTTCAAATCGAGAACCACTAACCTACCTTCTGAATCAAAGAAGATGGTCCATATCAAGATATTTACATCCTTCCTAAACAATTTTGGTCGACGAGAAAGGAAAGCGGACCTCGTATTATTTCTTCAGAAAATGGGCATAAATCTCGAGAATCGGAAACTGTGGTCTCATTCTAGTGGTTTGAGATCACTATCTAGTAGTTTGAGATCATTGAGTAGGTAGCCCTACTTCCAGGGTGACCTCAAGCTACTTGCATTTACACTGTCTATTCTAAGCAATGCCATGTGGGACAAAAAGAAAGTGAGAAAGGATCGTTTACCTTATTCCTATAACTGTGAGTGTTTCCACTTTTGTAAATAGTTTCTCTGAAGTTTTTCCTCCTTTGGGGTATTTATGCCTTTAAGATATTATATGTGTGTTGCAGGTAGTAGCTGAAGCTAGAAGACCAAGATCTCGGGATCTCTATTATCTCTATTAGGTCTATTGGTTCCGGCTTCATCTGAATTAAAATTTCCAATCCCATCCCAACCAATTTCTCTTTTCGGAATCTTTTTTATTTCTAGCAGCGTGCAATGGTATACTTCTGTAGGAAATGCAAATATATACTGACAAGCAGAGAAAATTGACTGCGCTGATATTGTTATAATACACATGATATCTAGAGTTGTGTACTTATTGATAAGTACAGTTATTGATGTGGCTCGCTCAACAACTCAGTAAAGGAAATTGAAAAAACTCTTCAAATAAATGTAAAAACCTGGAAATATTAATATTGAAGATGTGGTATATGGAGACAAGAACATTCCTTGTAATTATAGGAGCGATGACAGTAGCGAAGCGTGATTCAAAGCAGAAAATCGAAGAACTGACTGTCAACACTTCCAATGTTTTAACTTGAAAGAATAGTGCAGATGGTCTGTGGAATATTTTATCAATAAAATAAAAAAAAAAGGGAAAGGCTTATAACCATGCGTCATCATCTCTACAAAATAGCTTTTATTGAAAACAAAAGGTCAGAGATGCGTACAATCATGATGAGGATGACAATAATGATGGTGATAAAAACGCTAATGATAAAAATATAATCATCATCATAATCATCATGGTTATCATGAACATGATTCTTATTGTTGTGGATGTTATTTTCTGAAAACGCAACTTCAATATAAAACATTAAAGATTAACATCGCAAAAAACACTTTTTCTCCAAATTACGATATGAAAAGACTATATATACATGCACTGACACACACAAACATATATACAAATATACATATATATATATATATATATGTGTCTATGTGTGTGCGTATCTGTGTATAAATACATCCATATGCGCACACACACAAATGTGTGTGCGTGTATATATATATCTGTATATAAATTATATATGTAATATATATATATATAT
>NC_068982.1:174039802-174042008 GCF_001194135.2 Octopus bimaculoides | reverse complement strand
TATATATACATATATATATATATATATACATAGAGAGAGAGAGAGAGAGAGAGAGAGAGAGGCAGAGAGAAAGGGAGAGAGCACACTGTGACCAAATGCGTGTTAAAAGTGAAAATATAACTATAAAACTGTACAGTCCATAAGAATTGCACTTAGTTATCATTGTGCGTCCATTATCATTGTATATGCTGTATTATAGCCGGTGTATGCGAAAAAAGATGCTTTTAATCGACTATGTCCCCTCCAGCAGCTTTTTAACTATGTGTCTGGTTTGGAAGTTGAAGCGTCGTAGAAAGATGACATGTGGCATTTGTTACGTCATTTTATGTTTTGATTTCAAATTCCGCCGAATTTGTCTTTTGCCTTTTATTCCTCCGAGTTCGATAAAATATAAAACTTGTTAAGTACTGGTGTTAATGTAATGAACTTACTCTTCCCCTGAAAAATTACCTCCCTTGTGCCAAAATATAAAGCAAATATTATTATTATTATTATTATTATTATTATTATTATTATTATTATTATTATTATTAAAAGGGCGCCGAGCTCGACTAGTCCCTCCTTACATATTTGAGGCCTTGTGCCTTTAGTAGAAAGGATTATTATTGAGTGAGAGAGCAGTGCATTGGGTAAAATATATGAAGCCCATTATACCCATCAGGACTACCCGTCTGATAAGGGTACACCAGGCACATGCATCGCAACCATATGTGCGCGACGTGGTGATCTCATATTAAGATAAACAGTGCATGACCTCGCAGGCGGGGCCAAGTTAGAATTTCCTTCAGGTCAAGTAGCCCATTCCGCTCAAAAGGTCCCTGAATAAGGTTTGTTTAAGGATGTTGAGCAAAACACCTATGTTTCCAAAGGTGAATCATTCAAACCCCAAGGAATTCTTCTCAACACATGGCTATGATGCTCCCCTACTACTTCTGCTCGTGATCAGAGATGCACATATCATCAGCCACCAAGGGGCATGCTCAACTGGTAAAGGTCAAACAACTGACAAGCAAATCTGTGGTATTGAGCAGAATATTTGCTGTAGCCCATCTTTTATACCAAGATAAAACAATGTACATGATAACATTTCCAATCAATTAAGATCAGAAGCCATGAGAGCCACTGCCTATTATCATTATTAAGGCGGTGAACTGGCAGAATCTTTAGCACGCCGGATGAAATGTCTAGCGATATTTCGTCTGCCGCTACATTCTGGGTTCAAATCCCACCGAGGTCGACATGCATTTCATTCTTTCAGGTCGATAAATTAAGTATCAGTTACGCACTGGGTCGATGTAATTGACTTAATCCCTTCCCCCAAATTTGAGGCCTTATGCTTCCAGTAGAAAGTTTTGTTATTATTATTATTATTATTATTATTATTATTATTATTATTATTAAAAGGCAGCGAACATGACTAGTCCCGTCCCCAAAATTTCAGGCCTCATGCCTTTAGTGGAAAGGATTATTTTCATTATTAAGGCGGCGAGCTGGCAGGATCGTCAGCACGCCGGGCAAAATGCTTAGCGACATTTCGTCCGACTTTACGTTCTGAGTTCAAATTCCGCTGAGGTCGACTTTGCCATTCATTCTTTCGGGGTCGATAAATTAAGTATCATTTGCGTACTGGGGTCGATATAATCGACTAGTCCCCACCCCAAAATTTCAGGCCTTGTGTCTATAATAGAAAGGATTATTATTATTATTATTATTATTAAAAAGCGACGAGCTAGTGGAATCGTTACCGCATTTCATCCGTCATTATGTTTTGTATTCGAATTCTGCTGTGGTCGACTTTGCCTTTTATCCTTTAGGGGTCGGTTAAATAAGTACCAGTCAATATATAAGCGACTATCCCCAAACTTTCAGGCCTCGTGCCTTTATTATTATTATTATTATTATTATTATTATTATTATTATTATTATTATTTAGTGAGAGAGCAGGGCATGCCATCAAAGTGACACTGGGGTAAAATATACGAAGCCTATTATACCCATCATGACTACCCGTTTGATAAGGGTACACCAGGCACATGCATCACAACCATATGTGCACGACATGGTGGTCTCATGTCAAGATAAACAGCGCATGACCACGCAGGTGGGGCCCAGTTAGAATTTTCTTCAGGTCGAGTAGCCCATCCTGCTCAAAAGGTCCCTGAATAAGGTTTGTTTAAGGATGTTGAGCAAAATACGAATGTTTCCA
>NC_068982.1:174036582-174037960 GCF_001194135.2 Octopus bimaculoides | reverse complement strand
GTTAAAGGTGTGAGTGCCAGGCAGAACAGGAGTGGAGAGAGCGTATCTCCCTGGAATATTCCTCTTCTAATGGGGATGGCTTTCGTTTTCACAAGTCCCTCTTTTGTTTGGAGCTGTAGCAATTATTATTATTACTATTATTATTATTATTACTATTATTATTATTATTATTATTATCATTATTATTATTATTATTATTATTAGTAGTAGTAGTAGTAGTAGTAGTAGTAATAGTGGTAGCAGTACTGAGGCGGTGAGCTGGCATCGTTAGCACGCTGGCAAAAATGCTTAGCGGCACTTCGCCCGTCTCCACGTTCTGAGTTCAAATTCTGCAGGGATCGACTTTGCCTTTCATCCTTTCTGGGTCCATAAAATACATACTAGTGGAGCAGTGGGATCGATATAATTGATTAAACCCTCCCACAAAATTTCAGGCCTTGGGCCTATAGTAGAAAGGATTTCATTACAAGGGAGGCGAGCTTGGAGAATCGTCAGCACATAGGATTTGATGAGTAAAGATACATATTTCTTCTGGCTTTTTGCGTTCTGAGTTCAAGTTCTGCCAACGTGAATTTCGCTTTTCATCCTTTCGTGATCGATAAAATAAGTATCAGTTGAATGCTGGGCTCGGTGTAATCGACTTCGTCCATAAAATTTAATGGTCTTGTACCAAAATTGGAAAGAATTACTTTCAGTGTTAGTAGAATTTTAATAGGGTAACTGAAACAGCAAAGCGTCTCATTAAATGCTTTACAAGGCTTTAGCTTTTGTTAATTTATGCTCTGAATTCAAAATTCAACGTGGGTCAATTCCGTTTTTTAAAAAAAATTTTTGTGTGTCTTTCTCTTTTATTCCAAGTGAAAATGCGTCACAAAACTGTACAAAAAATATATAGAAATTTAAAGTTCGTATAAACTAAAAGATTGTAAAAAGCAAACAAACGAACAAAGCTGGTTATGATAGTCGGCTCACGCATTTCAATAACAACGAAACATTTTGACAGCGGTGAAGACTATGAAGAAATCACTTGCTTCAATATAAGATTTAAAAAATATAATAAAAAATAAGCCCAAAATATTTGATTAATATTCTTTTCGGCGAAATGCGATTTGAGCATTTATAAATTCGGTTAATTGTATTCAGCCAAGCGCTGTGGACGAAGTGTTTTTTTTTTTTTTAAAGGGGACTTGAGTCTCTCGCGTTATTACAGGAGATAATAAAGATTGATCTTTTTTGCGTTATTGAAATTTAAACTACGTTTGCAGCAGTGTATTTTCAGATTGAGTTTTTTGTTTTTATTTTCCCGTCTATTTATTACCCTGTTTTATGGGCTGAACCTATGAACCTATGAGTTCAGTTGTACACATGATAAAAAAAA
>NC_068982.1:174033636-174036048 GCF_001194135.2 Octopus bimaculoides | reverse complement strand
GAGCAAGTCTATCGTTGTTTCGTAATACATCGTAATACTGCATCTTCTGTATCATCGAGAGAGAAAAAAATGCAACATCATCGGATATTCCACACAGCCACTCTCGCCTCCCCCACCTCTCAACACCTTCACATTACACCACGCTATACCATATCACGCAACATCACATCACAACACACCACCACGCTCATATCAGCACTGACCTATTCCCATCCCCACATTTTCACACCTTCACACCTACATACACACATGCATACGTTAAGCACCAGCATTCTGTCACACACACGCACCTTCGTTTTAGGATCACTACTACTTTGTTATCTCTCCTTCTTCTTAATTCTCCTGTGTGACCCTTCTGTCCCGCATTCGCCATGATAGATCGCTGGCCACAACACATATTTTTTCTCTCCTTGTTCCTCTCCTTATTTCTTTCTGTGTTCCTTTCAGTTGAAGAGCATAGGCTCGAAACGGTAAAGACTTTCTCTATTCTCGAGCGTTATACTAATACATCCATTTGTTGTTTGCACCACCTGCCTTCGTCTGTTGTTTTTTCGTGAATTCTCCTATATATATATATATATATCTATATATAATGTATGGCGAAATATTCGTGCGTATGCAATGGATCGTGGTTTTGTTATTGAAATAAGAATCTCTAATTTTGGCACAGAGCGAGTAATGTTGAGGGGCTAGGATTGTTGATACCATCGACCAGTAGATGACTGGTACTTTAGTTTACTTACCACATAGAGATGAAAGGCAAAGTTGACAGCTGCGGAATTTGAACTGAGCATGTTAAAATACGAGGAAAATGTCGCAAGGCATTTTTTCAATGCTGTAACGACTCTGCCAGCTCACCAACTTTTAGTTATTCTAATAATCTTTTCTACTCTAGGCACAAGGACCGAAATTTTGGGGGAGGGGTGGGGCAGTCGATTACATCGACCTCAGTACGCAACTGGTAATTAATTTATCGACCCCGTAGGAATGAAATGCAAAGTCGACCTCGGCGGAATTTGAACTAAGAACACAAAGACAAACGAAATACCGCTAAGTATTTTGTCCCGGAGTGCTAACATTTCTGCCAGCTCGTCGCCTTAGTTATTCTAATAATAGACAATGAAAACAACAACACGGTTCTAAAAGAGGCACAACGCTGGAAATTTAAGGAAGGCGTTTAGTCTATTAAATTGAGTTTCTACCAAACTAGTGCTTTACTTTATCGACCTCGTTGAGATGAAAATATTGTAGAGGACCTCAACAGGTTTTGAACATAAAGGGACGTAACTAAAAGTCTGTTTCAAATTTTGGCACAAAGCCAGCAATTTTCGGGGACGGAATAAGTCAATAATAAGTCAATTCCACTACTTGAATTTTACTTTATTAACCCGAAGGAATGAAATGCGTAGATGACCTCAACAGGTTTTGAACGCAGAACGTAAAGGAACGTAGCTGAATATTGCAAGGATATTTTATATTTGAAAGCTATGTTACCCGTCTATCAGTTCTGACAATACACGTTAATAATATCTATATGTAGTGCTTCGGATGTTATTGCGATTATTGTTGTTCTTGTTGGTGCTGTTAGTGGTGAATATAGGAGAATATAGGAGCGGTAGTAGCAGTAGTAGCAGGACATAGGGTAGTAGAAAGAGGAGAGGTTGGAGATGGGTAGGTGCAGGTGTTAGTGGCTGGATTCGTTGTTTTGGTTGAATGGTTTGAATAAACAAATGCATTGGGTGATTGGTTGGTTGGTCGATAGATTAGCAGGAAAAGCACTTTGACGGCGATGGCGTATTGGTTGGTGATTGTGTAAAGAAAAACGAGAATTGTTGCTGGGAATGGTGTTGGTTGTGGTGATAGCAGTGGTGCTTATGGTCGTATTTGAAAAAAAAAATGGTCTGATGAGGAGTGCTATGATGGTGAAGTTGTTTGTAGCAGTGTTGGTGGTTATTGTAGTCACAATATCGATGGCTTTTGTTGTCTTTCCTACGCACTCTCTCGCTCTCACTCTGTCTGTGTCTGTCTGTCTCTGTCTGTCTGTCTGTCTCTCTCTCTCACACACACTCACAGACACCTACATATGTGTGCATACACGCATACACACATGTATATGAAATTAGCGAGAGAGTGAGAGAGAAAGAGAGAGGGGGAGAGAAAGAGAAACTAAAATGTGTGATAGAGGTGTATGGAGAAAAATAAAAAGGTTCTTCTTCGTATGGAATTTATTTCATGCACCATTGTTGGCGCCTTACAAAGGAAGAAAAGCATTTAACAAACAAGCACACATTAGGTGGTATTTATTTTTCAGGGATAAGTGGGGAAGATGGATCTAAACAAGAGAAAAGACATAAATAGGTTAGAAACGAAAGAGAAGAAAGGGCTCCTGTGTAAACAGAATTTTATATATAT
>NC_068982.1:174030102-174033445 GCF_001194135.2 Octopus bimaculoides | reverse complement strand
ATATATATATATATATACGTATACATGTGTATGTATGGGTGTTGAATAGGTGATAACACCTCTCCACAGCTTACAGCCGCTGTCATGTTAAGAGCGGTGAGAGCCTGGTTTAGTTCATCTATGAAAAATATTCCCTGCTTTTATCTCTTAATGCTTACACCCTTGTGTTATCCTTTGTAATAACCTCGGTTGTTCAGCTAAACATAACGCGAATATGTTGTATAGAAGTAGAGCGACGTCGATGGATTTACACTTACTTGCCTATTTGGAACAGAGGTCAACCGCTCAGTGATGGAAACTACAGCACGAGTGTCGGTAGTTTAATCGTTAAGTATAGAAACCGTGAATCCGTCGCAGAGATGCGGGTGGCTTTTTGTGTCAAGTGACGTTAGACCTAAAACTTATGCTCTCACACAATATATTTTACTTTTGATTTCCATGTTTGCGTTTTATATCAAATAATGATTAACTACTGCACAATATATACCCATATATGTTAAACATTCACGATACTACTTTGCCTCTTTGTTTGTCTGTTCATATGTGTATATGTATGTATGTATGTATGTATGTATGTATGTATGTGTATCATTATTCAATTTTATTTCAAGATTTCTGGCCAATAGTGAAAGAGTCGGTTTCTAACCTAGATCCAAGTCTTCTTCACTGGAATTTCAACTATATCAATAGGGTATGTATGTATGTATGTTTGTATGTATGTATGTATGTATGTATGTATGTATGTATGTATGTATGTATGCATGTATGTATGCATGCATGTATGTATGTATGTATGTACATTAGCAAATTTTTCTTCTCATGCATAGACTTGCATATCTAGACATGCTCATATACACTTAAACGATAAACTTCTGGAAAATTTTACAGATTAGTATTGGATTGGATATATGGTCTTCGAATCAGCTTTCTCCTTTCTGATTTTTAGAAGCCTAATTTCTCAAGATTGGTATTTAGGTAGTGTGTTACATATTCTCAGGGCCCCAATAGTTACAGGTATAAACCTGAACTTGCAATCTGGATAGAGTAACCGCAGATTTCTCACTAGTTCAGCATAGGTATTTTCTTTTTCATTGATCTTCAGCTTCATGTTACCATCTGCTGGGCAGCTAATTTCCACAAAAGTGCACAATTTCTCTTCTCTATCTTAAATCATTATATGAGTTCTGTTGTGCTTACGTTTTATTAAGGTTTTCACTGGGACACTCCACTAGTACTTCTTTTTATTATTAGTGGTTATGGCTTCTATCATACTATAGGTTCTTATTTCTTTGTCCTCGGGGTTATCCTTCCGACGGATTTCATTATATGGTGTCCCAGCAACAACATCAAGTCTCATCGGTATATAACGCCGTGATGATGTTTTCGGACAACTGGTTATGATGTGGGTGATATCTCCGGTGTTAACCCCACAAAGTTTGCATTGGTTGTCACATTTTACTGTTTTTCCTGCATCTCTATTCCCTTTGTGCATCAGATATTTGGTTGATATTTGCTGTTCCTGGATCGCAAAAGTTAGTGTAAGGCATGAATTATGTGAGAAGGCTGAGGTGACAAGAGAATGATTTACAGGTATTTAAGGTGAGCTTTGCAGTTAGGGGTAGAAAAAATATTAAGAACCATTATGGTCACAATAGAAATGTCGGAGGGATAGAGAGAGAGCGAGAGAGAGAGAGAGAGAGAGAGAGAGAGAGAGAGAGAGAGAGAGAGAGAGAGAGAGAGAGAGAGAGAGAGAGAGAGAAATGGATAAGAGTAACTCTGAGGCTCTAGCGAGAATTCACTAATTCATAAACTTTCTTATAAATCCAGTTGAAGATGTTTGGGTGTGGTGCAGCTGCACTATCTCGACCAATACCCCCACATCCACCACTCCACCACTTCTACTTCTACCAACAATTCCATCATTATGACGTCAACAACGACAGCAATCCCTACAACCAACCAACTTAGATGTAACGGCATTAATCGTTATAAGAATATCTATAGTTTGAAAGGTTCGCGAAAAAGTTGCAGAAAGACGAACCGATTTAACAGGAAAGCAAGTTATAACATGTTTATAATTATATATATTTTCATTAAGGGTCAATTGCATTTTGGATTTCTCTGTTATGCAATGAAATTAGGTCAGCTTAATAATTGGATTAGGTATACAGCTGAGTTTAGAGGGATATCGAGGTTAGATTAGCATTAGGCTTTTAAACAAAGAAAATATCATTTCAAAACCATATTGAATTAATAATGGAAACAATTTATTAAACTTATCACAATGGGTACGTCGTTAATTTATTAATTGAATATATAATAAATAATTAAAACATGCTATCAAAGACATCGTGAATAGAAACAAAATTTTAATGTTGGTGACTAATACACGAAGTTTAAATAATGACTAATGCGTGAAATTAGTATTTTATGACTAAACTTAACATAAGTATGTAGGTATTGTAGTTTAACTGTTTTATAGCAGAAGTAAAAATGTTTAGTGCTGTTTCATTTTTATATAAATTTCCAATATGGATGAAACAGTAGAAAATTAACTGACTGAGCGTTATTCTATTCTGTACCGGTGTAGCAGTCAATTTCTTTCCCACTGGATGAAATTCCGCCTGGAAAACTTTGCCTGGGGTGAATTTCCTTCCCCCGGAAAAAGTGCCCAGACAAATTTTTCTCCTGAGGAATTTCATCCTTAAGAAAAAAATTCCCCCGTCTTGGCAAAAGTTACCCCCTTCGTAATTCAAAGTATAATCTATGTATGAAGTTTAGAAAAAGTATTATATTACAATCATATATATATATATAATATAATATAATATAATATAATATAATATGTGACGATTAGCCGGTTGCTATAATAAAAGTCAGAGTTTCGGATGTGGGGTGGAAGTCTGCTCCGGCATCTCTTCAGTTATTAAGACAAACAAAAATGCTATGAAAATGAACGTTAAATAAAGGGAAGTTACTATGAAGATGACCGTTATTGAGACGAACAAAAGACCTATGAGAATGACCCGAATAGGGAGAAAGTAAAAAACTTGAAGAAGCTAAACCCACGCTCATAGAATCCGCGCAGATTCTTCAAGGTTTTTTGCATTCTCCCTATAAGGGTAATTTCCCTTTATTTAACGGTCGTTAAATTTCCCTTTATTTAACGGTCGTTATTTTCGGATGTCGCCCCGACATCCGAAACTGAGTTCTATTATGGCAACCGACTAATCGTCACATATTATATTATAGATAAATTCTTCTATTTACATAATATCGAGATCTCATTCATTCTTTTGATGTGATTTATTATTATTATTATTAATATATATATATATATATA
>NC_068982.1:174023787-174029966 GCF_001194135.2 Octopus bimaculoides | reverse complement strand
TATACATACATACATATATACAAATACATATATACATATCGACATATAAATGACGGTAGATTTTTTGTCTTTTCTGGTCTTGTCTTGGTATACAGACATAAGGGTTCAATTTATTCTTGAAGATTTTTTACTCACACATTCAACATGTGGGCAACCCTAACCCTAACCCTAACCCTAAACCCTAAACCCTAATCTTAAACCGCAACTCCAACTAATTCTAAACCCTAACCTGAAAAATTTACCTGGGATGAATTTCGTACCCCACTAAGTTACTCTTCATTAACAATTAAATTATTGATTAATACATTCTGAAAGGAGAAAATGATTTAGGCAAAACTTCCCCAGAGAGAAATTTTAGATGGGGGAATTTCATCTTGGTACACTGGAAAGACAAAATTCATATTACTGTATCACATACTACTAATTCTAAGTTGGCACATCGTCGGTTACGACGACGAGGGTTCCAGTTGATCCGATCAACGGAACAGCCTGCTCCTGAAATTAACGTGAAAGTGGCTGAGCACTCCACAGACACGTGTACCCTTAACGTAGTCCTCGGGGAGATTCAGCGTAACACAGAGTGTGACAAGGCTGGCCCCTTTGAATTACAGGCACAACAGAAACTGGAAGTAAGAGTGAGAGAAAGTTGTGGTGAAAGAATACAACAGGGTTCGCCACCACCCCCTGCCGGAGCCTCGTGGAACTTTAGGTGTTTTCGCTCAATAAACACTCACAACGTCCGGTCTGGGAATCGAAACTGCGATCCTACGACCGCGAGTCTGCTTCCCTAACCACTGGGCCGATGCGCCTTCACTAATTCTAAGTAAGCAACAGCATACAACAAATGGTACAATACTATTTATAACACAACTACCAAAGTCGACACACGGTCTCTAAAACCACATTATTACAGTTCGTCTAAATATAGAAACCTTCATTTGATGCTTCAGTCGATCAAAATTTTGGTAATGTTTCTTGAAGTAACCATTCTCAAATCCGTTGATATTTTCGTATCCATGACCTATAGGATAACACGTTAGTATCTTGTCAAGGTCATAATGCAGAATGTTAATAGTTTGGCATTCCAACTGGTTAAATGCAGCCACCGTAAAGATCATGCCATAACACAACCTCACGAAATGTTATATTTGGTATAGTGAACACATCCACATATGAAATAATACTAGTATTGACACTAGTTTCATATACATGTCTATGTGTGTATAGCTACGTAAATACATACACGCATACGTACACACATACATACATACATACATACATACACACATACATACACATATACATGCATACATACATATATACATATAAACACATATAAATACCTGCATATAAACGTCTATCTACCTATCTATCTATCTATCTATCTATCTATCTGTCTGTCTGTCTGTCTGTCTGTCTGCCTGTGTGTCTATCTATCTATCTATCTATCTATCTATCTATCTATCTATCTATCTATCTATCTAGCTGTCTGTCTGTCTGTCTGTCTGTCTGTCTGTCTGTTTGTCTACCTAATTGCTTTAGAGTTTCTAAAAATATTGCACACTTCCAATTAAGTTCCAAACCATATTTAGAAATCTCCTCAACCTGTTTAGGTGGTACAAGAACGATAGGATTTGCGTATTATGTACTGCAGAACGAAGTTAGCGAGTATTTCTACCCAAAGGAAGGACTGCAAAAATACTACAACCTGAGACTACTGTATTAGTATAACACGCAGTAGTGATGTGTTCCTAAACTAGTGAATCACTGTACAGTTTGATAAATTAGATTTATATTGAGGTGTGAGAATACTGTCACAACGTATAGTCAGTAACAGTGAGTAGTCAAATACTGTGGTTATCAGCTTTCTCTTTCACACTATATTTCAAGTAGATTTCTAGATGTGCCGATATTAGCAGTTGCTCACTCTAGCATTCATGATACTGAAAACAGTGTTATTTGGAAAGTTGGTCAACTGTGTAGTGTTTTCCTTACCCTTTAATGATTGTTATTTTTTTTAAAAATAGGTATAGGTGTTCATCTAGCTAAATTTTGTGGACCAAGATTTTCAAGAAATGTCGAAACATTGTTACCAGCTGGCTGTGGTCGCTAGACAATTATGAGTTAGCCAATATTCAAGATGTATTGAACAACCTAGAGTTATTATTTTATATATTCAAATTTAGTGGCACATAGCTGTTTAAAATTTACAAAAGCCATCTCTTTCTGTCAATAGCCAATTATTGGTAGAAGAAGCACAAGTTGAAATTATAATTGTGTATAGAAATTTCTCACGTGCCTAGTCAAAATATATAATTATTGTGCTAACAGCTATGCGCTATATCAATTATTTTATTTTCTGAGAATCTTATTTTATCGGTGATTACAAAGTTCCGAGATCAACCACTTCCGAGCGATTTGTATATTAATATTTTACTTGAGAATTAGGAGATTATAAAAGACAAACGTTAACAAATTTTAACATATTATGGCAAAGTTCAGACTTCCTATAATTTGATCAAAATGTATTTTCACAAGAAAAGAACAGAAGTTCACAATGTTGGCTGTAAACGGGGACGCAGAGCATGTCGGAGGAGGCGTTAGGCTTTAGGGTGAGGGGTTGATGCGGTAACATAATCAACATACTAAATGTTGCCTATAGTACTAATTATATTATACAAAGGATTTAGTGTGGTGTCTCAATTTCTGATTAAGCAACGCAATAAATTTGGAATAAGTCAAAGAGGAGAATTACGACTTCCTTTGACTAACATTGAACCGGATATAGAAAATTTAGTTAGATCTTATCAGGCACGGGGAAGTCAGAAACTTGCAATGTATGAAGTAAATTCACAACTTTTGTCTTTATCAATGTTTTATCATTTCACAGCTAAAAGCTTATAAAATCCATTTTGACGGGTAAAATTTATAAATTGCCGTCTGTGCTAAGTTAGTTTGTCGTGATACCCCACGGGCCACTTAGGTGCGCGATCGGCATAACAACTATTTAAAAAGAGGTGCCACAAAAAATAATTAAATAAAAACACAGGTTAAAAAACAGTGGTTTAGAAGATGAAATGAACAAGATTCTACAACATATTGTTGAGTGCTCCCCTCATCTCAGACATAATCTGTCAGGGAAACCTCATGTACTTTAAAATAATTTCAAAAGGAATTTATTAATGAGAATGGAGAGAGACGCTTACGTGATCTGTGGCACTAAGCAATAGACACGGATTCAATTCAGTTGCTATGGAATAGTCTAATGCAGAACATCATACTTTTGTGATCAAGAAAGTTTCTTTCTAGAGGTGGCTCGGCTGCTCAAAGTACCAAAATTCTAAATTGTATTCATAGAAAAGCGCCTCGTCAGAATAAAATATTCTTATAGGAAGAAATCTTTCTAATGCTCGGTTCAGTATCAAAAAATAAATATTGTCAAGAAGTGCGAGAACAGTTGAAGAAATGTGGAAACTCCATGTTAATAATCGCAGTTTTAGACCAATGTATCTTTGATGTAAGATGTAAGATGCTAAAATGCGACACGAGTAAACAACTGAATTCTGTCAAAAATAATCAACGCATTAGTTATTACATCCTCAAGTCTTACAACAATTAATCATATATTCCGCTGAATTCGTTTAAGGATTATTACCTTGATATGTATATTTGCATTTACGTTTTAATCTCATAAATGAGGTTAAATAAACACCGGAGATGGTTTGCCCTACGCAGAAATCGCAAGAACTTCTCTTCTCAAACCATTGTAATATCGAAATCACTTCCGTATCAACAGCAGGTACCTCAAGTTCACACGCATTTCACCCCTTAGACTGCATGCTTCACCGAAGTGGGCAGTGAGTACTGAAATAGTTTTTACTTGTCTCTATCAGACAATGTTTTGAACAACATAGCTTGATAAACATTATTTCAGGGTACGCATAAAGCAAGAGAAATAATCAAACTTCCGATCTATACACCTGACTTGAATTATTAAACATTTTTATGGTTCCTTGCTGCAGTGGCATGGGTGGGAGCACTGAAACAGAAAAAAAAAAGCCGCCCCACAAAAAAAAAATACATCACAGAATAGAATTAAAATGAATGCACATTTTTTTTTTATGCAGGGCTTCTTACCCTCATTAATGTAAAGAATTTCCAGAATGTAATTTAATCTTAGATAGCCTTCACCGATACACGTTATTCATTCGAAATGACAAAAATAATTCTGACATAACGACATGAATGACGAAAAAGAGCAAGGCTATAGAGATGGAAATATAATTGGAATACACACTCTAATGTATGTATGTATGTATGTATGTATGTATGTATGTATGTATGTATGTATGTATGTATGTATGTATGTAAGCATGCATGTATGTTTGTATTATGTATGTTTGTACGTATAGAGGGAGAAATTTAGCGAGAGAAATGGGGCTATTGAAATAGAGTAGCAATTGATATTTCCAAATAGCATGAACTTGAATACGGTACAGTATATGTTACATAAAATTTCGTCTCTTCCAATTCAAAGTCAGCTCTTACCTTTCAAATGTCTGCCATTCTCGTTTCGCTTGCGCTTTTCAGATTAAATGAATCGATTGCATTTCCTACATTTATTTTTATCGTTGTCATTAATGCACACACACACACACACACACACACACACACACACACACACACACGCACGCACGCACACTCACACATATAAGGTAAAGAAATGAAAGAAATACTATCATTAAATTAAGATGCCAAAAATGAATTTGCGAGGAGACCACACAATCACAGTAGCTTAACAGATCGTTCATGTACTTTTAAAAAAAATTTACTTCTTTTTTATTTGTTTGTTTCATTTGTTTCATTTGTTTGTTTGTAAAAATTTTCCCATTATATTGTGAAGAGCACAAGCTGAATATCTGCAGTGGGGTTATTGGGAGCACTTAGACATAGCAGTTTCAAAAGGCATTTTTTTTTTATTTCCATTTCTCATAAAATATGTGCTGGGCGTTTTCCTCTCTATACATGATAAATGAATCGCCGATGATGAATGGAGACTAGTTTCACCGCAAGAATAAATTGAATTTAGTTTCATATCGTTTTGAAATGTTGAATATAATTTGGATGTTCCATTCATCATCGTCATAAAAATTACATCATAAAATTTATATCCCTCACAAAAATATCGTAAAAACATCACAAAGTTCATTATCGTTATGAAAGCACTAAAACATGTCATAAAACACACAAGTATACCTACAGACAAATAAACACACAAAGAAAAAAAAAACATAAAACTTACGTCAATTTTTTTTATTTACATTTTTACATCAGTGTGAAATTTCTTCCACATTTGATATAACGAGCATGTAACCGTTCAACGTTGACAGTTAATCCATTCCACTTTGATACTCTGTCACCTTTTGAGTTGTTGCTTTCAGCTTTTCATATCTTTCGAGATTTCAACTAAAGAGGATTCTACAAATTCCGGAAATTTATGGAAAAAATTATAATGATCATAATGGTTATTATTATTATTGTAATGCTGTAAAAGTGATATTTCGCAAATTATGGCATCTACAAATGTTTCATAGTCATATTGTATGCATCAATTGTTATACGGTGTCTGATATGGCTGTGTTAATCCTGTTTGGGCTTTCAATCGCAAGTAATTTGAGTTCCAAAACCCTCGCTGATGCAGCAATGTGTCTTGTCTGAAATCGTGCTGGTTTACCGAGCGTTGATAAGATTACTCCAATTTTAAACACATGCACGCATACATATACGCACATATATAGACACCCTACATACGTGTACTGTGAAAGTACTTAGATAGAATTTCATATATGCATATGCATATATGTGGATGGATACATACATACATACATGCATACATATACATACATACATACATACATACATACATACGTACATACATACATACATGCATGCATGCATACATACATACATGCATACATACGTACATACATACATACATACATACATACATACATACAAACACAAATATCTTGTTGTTACTCTTGAAATTCCAATGATGGAGCCTTCGATCTTGGCTAGAAACCGGTTCTTTCTCTATTGGTGAGAAATTTTGAAATAAAACTGAATAATGACATACATACATACACACACATATATACATACATACATATATGTGTGTA
>NC_068982.1:174015453-174023211 GCF_001194135.2 Octopus bimaculoides | reverse complement strand
GAGAGAGAGAGAGAGAGAGAGAGAGAGAGAGAGAGAGAGAGAGAGTGAGCGAGAGAGAGAAAGAGAGAGTGAGAGATTGGGAAGAGAATAAACGGTCTTTAAAAATAGAAGAACAAAAGAAGCTGCATCTATTTGTGATGGATGCGTGAATGCAATTTCAGTCCTGGTATCGATTTTTTTATGAAGTCACAATGGGGACATTGATGATTTTGATTTTGCTTGGGATTGGACAAATGCGTCTGTCGATTACAGGATATAATTCTTTTATTGTTCTTTTGTTTTTTCACCTCAAATTGTTTTGATGTATCGACACATTTTACGCCTTGCAGATCGATCCAGATAACTTTCACAATATTTAGAGATTGTAGTGATTGCTTCAACTTATCCTTATAGCTAAGGACAGGTTTCCCTTTATCGCGATATCACCTTCCCGCTTGTTGACCATACAGAGGAATTCTAGTAATGCAATCGTCTTTCATTCGAACATGTGCTACTCATCTGCACTGAATTCTCAGCATCATGCTTTGGATACTGAAGGTGTCACATTTTTCTAAGATTTTGACACTTGATACCATATCTTGTCATTTTATGATGCATATATTGCGCAAACAGCACATGTAATAGGTATCAAGCCTCTTTATATGCCTGTAGTACAGGGAGTCCATGATTCTACCTCATACAAAAGAGTGGTCCAAAAAACAAAAATTTATACAATTATTTTTAGTTTTCAGACCGATACCGTGTTCATCCTACAAACTATGGGAAAGTTTTCCAAAAGCTTTTGCAGCCTTAGATAATCTAAAATTGATATTGCCATCAAAACTACTCTCAAAATTTACTGTACTTCCAATATATATATATATATATATATAACATGCAGAAATAAATAAATTTATTTCTCAAACGCATGATAATGCTATAAAATAGCGTGATGAGGAAAAATTCTCAATATATTGCAGAAAAATACGTTACCGGCCAGCCATGCGACTCGAACTCACATCTCTGTGATTACGCGTCAAGTGTTTTACCATTAAACTAAACTTCTAACAAAAATTAAAAAAAAAAACAAACAAACTTTGTTTACTTTCATCGTAAAGTTGAATTCAACGTTAGCGTCTTATGAAGCTAAATTTGTAAGTTCTAAAATTGCAGAAGAATTCGTTGCTGGGCAGTCCAAACTTTCGTACGTACGTTCGTACGTTTGATCCTTCGTTTGATCGAACGTTCCTTCGTACGTACGTACGTGCCTTCCTTCGTTCGTACGTACGTACGTTTGTTCATTCTTTTGCTCGTTCGTTCGTTCGTTTAGTCGGACGTACGTACGTTGGTTCGCTCGTTCGTTAGTTCGTTCGTTCGTTCGTTCGATCGTTAGTCCGTACGTTCGTTCGTTCGTTCGTTCATTCGTTCGTCCGTACGTACGTTCGTCCGTTCGTTCGTTCGTTCGTTCGTTTGTACGTACGTACGTTCGTACATACGTACGTACGATTGTTCTTTCGTTCGTTCGATTTTCCGTACGTACCTTCGTACGTTCCTTCGTTTTTTGATCCTTCGTTCCATCGTACTTACGTACGTACGTTCGTTCGTTCGGACGGACGCACGTTTGTTATTTTTTGTTTGTTCACTCGTTCGTTCGTTCGGTTCTTCGTACGTACGTTCGTTCGATCGTTCGTTCGTTCGTTCGTACAAACGTTCGTTCTTTCGTACAAACGTTCGTCCGTCCGTTCGTTCGAACGAGCGTTCGTCCGTCCGTTCGTTCGTTCGTTTATACGTACGTTCGTACGAACGATCGTTCGTTCGTTCGTTCGATCTTTCGTTTGTTTCTTCGTTCCTCAGTACGTACGTTCGTTCGTTTGTTAGTTGGTTCGGTAGTACGTACGAGCCTATGTACGTACGTTCGTACGAGCCTATGTACGTACGTTCGTTCGCTCGTTCGTTAGTTCTTTCGTTCGTTGGTTCGTTAGTTCGTACGTTCGTACGTTCGTTCGTTCGTTCGTACGTACGTACGTTCATTCGTTGGTTCGTTTGTTCGTTTGTTCGTTCGTACGTTCGTACGTACGTACGTTCATACGTTCGTACGTACGTACGTTCATACGTTCGTACGTACGTACGTTCGTTCGCTCGTTCGTTAATTCTTTCGTTCGTTCGTCCGTTCTTTCGTTCGTTCGTTCTTTCACTCGTTTGTTTGTACGTACGTACGTTCGTTCGTTCGTTCTTTCGTTCATTCGTTCGTTCGTTCATTCGTAGGTACGCACGTAGGTTCGTTCGCTTGTTCGTTAGTTCGGTCATTCGTTCGTTAATTCGTACGTTCGTTCTTTCGTTTGTTCGTACGTACGTACATACGTTCGTTCGATCGTACGTTCGTTCGATCGTACGTTCGTTCGTTAGTTCGGTAATTCGTACGTGCGTACGTACGTACGTTCATTCGCTCGTTCGTTAGTTCTTTCGTTCATTTGTTCGTTAGTTCGTATGTACGGAAATACGTATGTACATTCGTTCGTTCGTTCGTAGGTACGTTTTTACGTTCGTTCGATCGTTCGTTCGTTCGATCGTTCGTTCGTTCGATCGTTCGTCCGTTCGTTTGTATGTACATACAATCGTACGTTTGTTCATTCTTTTGTTCGTTCATTCGTTTGTTCTTCGTTCGTTCCTTTCTTCGTTCATTCGGACGTACGTATGTACGTTCGTTCGTTCGTTCGTACGTACGTACGTACGTTCTTTCTTTCGTTCATTCGTTCGTTCGTTCGTTCGTTCGTAGGGGCGTACGTTCGTACGTTCATTCGCTCGTTCGTTACTTCTTTTGTCCGTTCATTCGTTCGTTAGTTCGTACGTTCGTTCCTCCTTTCGTCCGTTCGTTCGTTCGTGTGATCGTTCGTTCGTTCGTTCGTACGTACGTACTTTCATTTTTTTCCCTTTATACGTCCGTTCGTCCGTCCGTTCGTTCGTTCGTTTGATAGTTCACTCCATCGAACGTACGTACGGTCGTTCGATCGTTCATTCGTTCGTCCGTCCGTACGTACGTTCGTACATACGTACGTACGTTCGTTCGTTTGATTGTTCCTTCCTTGGTACGTACGTACGTACGTTCGTTCTTTTGTTCGGACATACGTACGTTTGTTCATTCCTTTGTTCGTTCATTCTTTCGTTCGTTATTTCGTACGTGCGTACGTAAGTTCGTTCGTTCGCTCGTTTGTTACTTCTTAAGTTCGTTAGATCGTACGTTCGTTCGTTCATTCGTTCGTACGTACGTAATTACGTATGTACGTACGTTCGTTCGCTCGTTCCTTAGATCTTTCGTTTGTTCTTTCGTTAGTTCGTACGTTCGTTCGTTCGTACTTACGTAATTATGTATGTACGTTCTTTCGTTCATTCGTTCCTACGTACATACTTACGTACGTACTTTCGTTAGACCGTTCGTTCGTTCGTTCGTTCGTTCGTTCGTTCGTTCGCTCGTTCATTCATTCGTTCGTTCGTTAGTTCTTGCGGCAGTCGGTATGTGCGTACGTACGTACATTCGTTCGCTCGTTCGTTAGTTCTTTCGTCTGTTCTTTCGTTAGTTCGTACTTTCGTTCGTATGTTCGTACGTTCGTAATTACGTATGTTCTTTTGATCGTTTGCTCGTTCGTTCGTTCGGACGTACATATGTACGTTTATTCTTTTTTCTTTTATTCGTTCCTTCGTTCGTTCGTTTGTGTGTACGTACGTACGTATGTTCGTTCCTTCGTTCGTTGTTTCGTTAGTTCGTTCGTTTGGCCATTCGTACCTACACACGTATGTTCGTTCGTTCCTTAGTTCGTTCGGTCGTTCATATGTACGTTCGGTCGTTCACTCGTTCGTTAGTTCTTTCGTTGGTTCGTTCGTTCGTACGTACGTACGTACGTACGTTCGTTCGTTCGCTCGTTCGTTAGTTCTTTTGTTCGTTCGTTCGTTCATTCGTACGTTCGTTCGTTCGCTCATACGTACGTAAATACGTATGTACGTTCGCTCGTTCATTCGTTCGTTCGTTCATTCGTTCGTTCGTTCATACGTACGTAATATGTACGTGCGTTCGTTCGTTCGTTTGTTCGTTCGCTTCTTGGAACGTACGTACGTTCGTTCGTTCGTCCATTCGTTCGTCCGTCCGTATGTACGTAAGTCCGTTTGTTTGTTCGTTCATTTGTACGTACATACGTTCGTACTTACGTACGTACGTACGTAGGTCGTTCTTTCGTTCGTTCGATTTTCCGTACGTAATTTCTTACGTTCGTTCTTTCGTTTGATTGTTCGTTCCCTCGTACGTTCGAACGTTCGTTCGTTTTTTCAGACGTACGTACGTCTGTTCATTCTTTCGGTCGTTCATTCGTTCGTTCTTTCGTTCGTTCTTTCGTAATTGCGTACGCACGTACGTTCGTTCGTACTCACGTACGTACTACGTTCGTATGTTCGTTCGTTCGTTCGTTTGTACGTATGTTCGTATATACGTACGTACGACCGTTATTTCGTTCGTTCGATCGTTCGTGCGTTCGTTCGTCCGTTGGCTTGTACGTACGTTTGTAAATACGTACGTACGTACGATCGTTCTTTTGTTCGTTCGATCCTTCGTTTGTTCATTCGTTTGTTCTTTCATTTGGTAGTTCGTACGTGCGTGCGTGCGTACGTATGTTCGTTCGATTGTTCGTTAGTTCTTTCGTTCGTTCGTTCGTTCGTTAGTTCGTATGTTCGTTCTTTCGTTCGTACGTACGCTCGTTTGTTCGTTCGTTCGTTCCTTCGTACGTACGTACATACGCACGTACGTACTTTGTACGTTTGTTCGTTCGTTCGTTCGTTTGATCGTCCCTTCCTTCGTACGTACGTACGTTCGTTCGTTCGTTTGTTCGTTCGTTTGTGCGTACATACGTTCGTACATACGTACGTACGTTCGTTCATTCGTTCGTTCGTTTATTCGGACGTACATACGTACGTACGTTCATTCGTTCGTTCGTTCGGTATTTCTTACGTGCGTACGTACGTACGTTCGTTCGCTCTTTCGTTAGTTCTTTTGTTCGATCGTTCGTCAGTTGGTACGTTCGTTTGTTCGTTCGTTCGTTCGTTTAAACGTACGTACGTTCGCACGTACGTACTATGTACGTACGTCAGTTTGTTCGTTCTTTTGACCGTTCGCTCCTTCGTACGCACGAACGTTCGTTCATTCTTTCTTTTGTTCGTTCGTTCGTTCATTCGTACGTACACACGTACGTTTATTCTATTGTTTGTTCATTCGTTCGTTCTTTCGTACCTACGTTCGCACGTACTTTTTATGTACGTACGTTCGTTGGTTCTTTCGTTTGACCGTTCGTTACTTCGTACGAACGAACGTTCGTTCGTTTTTTCGTACGTAAGTACGTACGTTCATTGTTTTTTCGTACGTTCGTTCGTTCGTTCCTTCGTACGTACTTAATTACGTGTGTACGTTTGTTCTTTCATTCATACGTACGTACTTACGTACGTACGTTCGTCTGAACGTTCGTTCGTTGTTTCGTTCGTAGGTACGTACGTACGTTCCTTCATTGGTTCGTTCGTTCGTCCATTCGTGCGTACGTTCGCACGTATTTTCTATGCTCGTAAGTTCGTTCGTTCGTTTGACCGTTCGTTACTTCGTACGTATGAACGTTCGTTCGTTCTTTCGGACGTACGTACGTACGTTCATACTTTTTTCATGTATTCGTACGTTCGTTCGTTTGTACGTACGTACATTCGTACGTACGCTCGTTCGTTCGTTCTTTCGTTCGTTCGTTCGTTTGTTCATTCATTCGTTGGTTCGTTGGTTCGTTCGTACGAACGTACGTACGGGCGTTCGTTCGCTCATTCGTTACTTCTTTCGTTCGTACGTACGTAATTTCGTATGTATGTTCTTTCATTCGTTCTTTCGTACGTACGTTCGTTACCTACGTATGTACGTACGTTCTGTCTGTCGTTCGTTCGTTCTTTCGTACGTACGTTCGTCCGCTCGCTCGTTCGTACGTTCGTTCGTTTGTACGTACGTACGTACGTTCGTACGTTCGTACATACCTACCTAGGTACGTACGTACGATCGTTCTTTCGTTTGTTCGATCTTTCTTTTGTTCGTTCGTTCGTCCGTTCGTCTGATCGTTCGTTCCTTCGTATAAACGTACGTTCTTTCTTTCGTCCGGATGTACGTACGTATGTACGTACGTATGTACGTATGTATGTTCGTTCGTTCCTTCGTTCGTTTCTTCGGTAGTTCGTACGTTCGTTCTTTCGCTCTTTGGTCAGTTCTTTCGTTCGTTCGTTCGTACGTAATGATTTCGTATGTAAGTTCGTTCGTTCGTTCGTACGTACGTTCCTTTGATCGTTCGTTTGTTCTTTCGTTCTTACGTACGTACGTACGTTCGTTCGTTCGTTCGTTCGTACGTACGTACGCACTACGTACAATGTACGTACGCACTACGTACAATGTACGTACGTTTTTCGTGCATTCGTTTGATCGTTCGTTCCTTCGTACGTACGAACGTTCGTTCGTTCTTTCGGACGTACGTACGAACGTTCATTCTTTTTTTCGTACATTCGTTCGTTCGTTTGTTCGTTCGATTTTTTGTACGTACGTACGTACGTTCATTCGTTCTTCCGTTCGTTCGTTCGTTCTTTCGTTCGTTCGTTCGTTCATTCGTATGTACGCACGTACTTTCGTTCGTTCGTTCGTCAGTTCGTTCAGTCGTTCGTACGTACTTACGTTGTTACATTGGTTTGCTCGTTCGTTAGTTCTTTTGTTCGTTATTTCGTACGTTTGTTCGTTCGTTTGATCGTTCGTTCGTTCGTTCGTTCGTACGTTTGATCATTCGTTCTTTCGTACGTACGAACGTTCGTTCGTTCGGACGTACATACGTACCTACGTTCATTCTTTTTTCGTTTATTCGTTCGTTCACTTGTTCGTTCGTTCGTTCGTTTGTACGTACGTACTTACGTACGTTCGTTCGTTTGTTCGTTCTTTCGTTCGTTCGTTCGTTCATTCGTAGGTACGCACGTACGTTCGTTCGTTCGTTCGTCAGTTCGTTCGTTTGTTCGTTATTTAGTTCGTACCTTCGTTAGTTTGTTCGTACGTACGTAATTACGTATGTACGTACTTTCCTTCCTTCGTTCGTACGTACGTACGTACGTTCGTGCGTTCGTACACACGTAGGTACGTACGTACGATCGTTCTTTCGATTTTTCGTTTGATCGTTCGTTCGTTCGTACGTACGTACATACGTACGTTCGTTTGTTCGTTCGTTCGTTTGTTCGTTCGTTCGTTCGTTCGTTCCTTCTTACTTGCGTCCGTACATACTTTCGTTCGTTCACTCGTTCGTTAGTTCTTTCGTTCGTTCGTTCGTTTGTTAGTTGATTCGTACGTACGTTCGTTCGTTCGTTCGTTCGTACGTACGTACGTATGTGCCTTCATTCTTTAGTTCGTTCGTTCGTTCTTTCGTTCATTCGTTCGTACGTACGTACGTTCATTCATTTTTACGTACGAACGTTCATTCGCACGTATGTACGTTCGTTTGCTCGTTCGCTCCTTCCTACGTTCGGTCGTATGTACATGCGTTCGTTCGTTCGTTCGTTCGGTCGTACGTACGTACGTATGTATGTTCATTCGTTCGTTCGTTCGTTCGTTCTTTCGTTCGTTCGCTCGTTCATTTGTACGTACGTACGAACATTCTTTCGTTCTTTCGTTCGTTCGACCGACGCATGCGCAGAAGCAAGCTTCTTAGCACACAGCGACGCCTACACCTATATGTATGTATATAT
>NC_068982.1:174013648-174015368 GCF_001194135.2 Octopus bimaculoides | reverse complement strand
ATGTATATACACTCACACACGCACATATAGAGGCAAACTTTATGTACAGTTTAACGTGGACGTTTTTTCAGTTGGATATAAAATTACAAAGATTTACCTTTGATGTTAATACTGCTTCCGTTACTAATGATAATTTTTTAAAACAAGAGGATTCAGAGAGCGCAAACTTTCGCCAAGGCATCACTAACGTCCTCTCAACGATAAACCAGAAATAATTTTTTCAATGAGAATATCTGAAATAAACTCGACTCCTCTCACAAACGAGAATACTAAAATTGAACCCGACCGCTCTCAAAAATTTAGTAAAAACCCGGTAAAATATTCCAGAAACCTTGTCCAGTACCGGATCGATCCCAAAATCTCATGAATTCGTTTCAGTTATGACCCTAAACATCCCTGAAAGTTTCATCCGAATCCATCCAGAAGTTCTTGAGATAACTTGTCTGCGTACAAACAAAGAAACACGACTGAAACAATACCTCCGCTTTAGAGAAGGCAGAGCTAATCAGCCTGTTGGTTATTTATGGCATCAGTGACTGAAAAGATTTTGTTCTTCTATATATCATTGGCAGCGGGATTTAGCTGGCACGCGGTCGCCGGAACCTGTCACTAACGAAATGCAATACGCTAAAATAACGATCTGGTAGTTTCATCACTCATGCTGTAAAATTATCGTCTGCCTTTATAAACCATGCATCCATACGAAAGGGCCTCTTAAGGCGAATATTGCAGTATTCGGTGTTCTAATGAAACATACACGTTAAGTTGGATACAATAGTTGTCTAGCGGGATTGATATTGCTTCCGTAGCTAATAATTATATATATAGGCGCAGGAGTAGCTGTATGGTAAGTAGCTTACATACCAACCATATGGTTCCGGGTTTAGTCCCACTGCGTGGCACCATGGGTGAGTTTCTTCTACTATAGCCTCGGGCCGACCAAAGACTTCCGAGTGGACTTGGTAGACAGAAACTGAAAGAATCGCGTCGTATATATATATGCTACCACAAGTTGTAATCTTTCCATTCTATCAATGTGCCATTGGAACACCAACACGAATTAGTTTAAATAAGGAAACTTTCTTCATTGAAAAATATAAGCCAAAACTTAACCATTTCTAACATTTTTAAATAAGGAAACTCACCTCATTGAAAAAAATATAAAGCAAAACCTAACCACTTGTAAAATTCTATTCTTTCTAAACCAAATCATGTTAAATTAATCAAACCTAGTCATACCCAACATTTTTGATTATCTCCCTTATACCGGAAAAATCCCTGATTACCTTCCCCTACTTAATGAAATTGAAATTACTACTACCCCTCCAATTAGATTATATAGAAATGAAATTCTTGTTTGATTCACTAGACTGTTGAATAGCAGCCCAGTCAAGATGGTATTTTTTCTTCTCTTACTCTTGTTTTTTGCACACATCTACAAAATGACTTTCTAGAATGAAATTCTATTGTGCAGCTGAGGAGTACATTTTCATTGCACATTTTATGTAGTGTTCTCACTACATGAATAAATGAAGTTTGTACGAAACGTACGTACTGCTATAACCTATTGAATTTTTGTTGCTTTTCTTCAAATTTTCTTCACCAAATTTCTTGATTTTGTTTTTGCTTTTTACCCTACCAAATTCTGTTGCCTCAAACATTTTAAGTACCACATTTAATCTTTTGATTAAATCTATATTATTATCATTATCATATATAT
>NC_068982.1:174012172-174013551 GCF_001194135.2 Octopus bimaculoides | reverse complement strand
ATATATATATATATATATATACATACATACATACATATACATATGTATATGCATATACAAACACACACATATTCACACACACCCCAAACACATATTGATGACGAGCGTGATGCCCAATCACTGCAGCAAAAATTTTCACGTCCATTTGTGGTTCTAAGGTACTAAGTAGAGGTTTGAGTGGCGATTCAAAAAACAAAACAGAGCAAAACATAAATTAAAGAAAAAATATGAAAACAAATAACGCAAAAGGAACAAAATAAAAAAAAATGGAGCTGATATATTATCAATGCATAAAATTTGATAATGGCAAATGTTTGTGCGATGCAAGTGCCACTTTCGAAATATTTGGAGCTGTTAAACGAGCAACACGCGCGAGCACACACATGCCCGCATACACACAGATACACACACACACACACTCCTAGACACACACACACACACACACACACACATAAATACACACGCAAACACCCATAAAAAACACAGAGACTACAAACATCACAGCTTTCAATTAAGAGTATCTATCTTTCACATGCATGTATATACTCATATAAACATGCGTGTACATAGACATCCTCGTATACACCCTGCTGGATGGTTGTTAATTTTCCTGAGTTCATTCACCTCGTGAGAGGCTTTCTTCTATCCCGCAGTGTTTCTAATTATTGACTTCCTCACTAAGAAGGTTTGGCATGGTTGCTGCTTTAGTCACCGACTGTCCGGCCATACACGGGCTGCATTGGTTTACGTGATTGCCAGCAACAAGACTTTGATTTTTCAGATTTCTGACAATACATATATGTGTGTATGTTTGTGTGTGTGTGTAATGTATATATGTATATATATATTTATGAGAGAGAGGGAGAGAGAGGGAGAGAGGGAGAGAGAGAGAGAGAGAAAGAGAGGCAGAGAGATGGAGTGTGTGTGTGTATGCGTGTGTAGTACTGGTCTGTAAAAAATGTTCAGTTAGAAATCTGAGATGTCGCAGTAATATCACCCTTTCATAGGTTAACTATTTCATAAAATACACACCTAAAAATACGTGCAAGAATTACTGAGAACGCGTGGTTATTCACAACTGAAAGATAAACAATTATAAGGTTGTTTTTAATAGGACAAACAGAAAATATTTCCTTTTAAAAGATTATATACCCAAATTGTTAGGTATCGCATATCAAGATACCTAAGAACTGCCAGTAGATTTAGCAAGCTTCTACTTCAAAAGCCCAACACAAGAATAGGTGTGAAATCTTGGAGGTTATACTGTAAACTCACTTCTATCCGGCACCACTGGGGTCGGAGGAATGCCAGATAAATGAATTTTCCGGATATCTGATCATTATGCTTTCAAATGCAATAGCACCTTCAAAACTCATTAA
>NC_068982.1:174002052-174011585 GCF_001194135.2 Octopus bimaculoides | reverse complement strand
ATTGTATTAAGAAGAAAGGGTTTCTTCTCTTATATCCAGTGCCAAAAAAAGAGTCTATACTAAAACATTACACCTAAATACTATTCCCCAAACACGTAATTAAATATGAAATATCCTAACAAGCCTTCACAAAAGTATGAGAGAGAGAGAGAGAGAGAGAGAGAGAGAGAGCGAGAGAGAGAGAGAGAGAGAGAGCGAGAGAGAAAACGAAAACGTCCCTTGTATTTGAAAACTATGGAAATATTTTAAAAAAAACATTTCATTTAATTGTTTTTCAGGCTTTACTCTAAGTTGAAAAAGTCGCAAAGACTGAAACCGGTGCTAAAATGTTCTTCATGATAAAATTATTTTAGCATTTTCTACCTTGTCTTTTCCTTACACACACACACACACATACAAATAAATATATAATATACATACATACATACATATATATATATATATATATATATATATATATACATACATACATACATACATATATATATATATATATATATACATACATATATATGTATGTATACATACATACATATATATATATATATATATATATATGTAAGAAATATATATATATATATATATATATGTAAGAAATATATATGTAAGAAATATATATATGTAAGAAATACAACTTATACTTAGCTGAATGGTCGCATATCCTTTTTAGATCTAAGAATGCCACCGCACTGCGGAATTGCAGATGATGAATTTTCAGCACATGCAAGCATATGGACAAATTTCTTTTGGCGAATTAGAGGAAACAAGCCTTTCCGTATCGGAGACTTTGTACTTTTCTTCGTTGATTCATCTCCAACTAGCTTTATTAGGGATTTATGGTCGAAGGGCAGATAACTCTAGTTTCTTATTTCCTTTTTGCTTTTCTTTTCTCGTTTTTTTTTGTTTTTTTTTTGCTTACAGTTCCACTTTTTGTATCCACCTTATTTTTTCCTCGCGATTTCTCTCGTTTTAGCGTACCGATTTGTAAAGCGTATATGCCATGTGCTCAGAGCCCGAGATTGCTTGAAGACACAAGACGTGTTACTAAATTTGTGAGTAGACTACATCGCCATCCATAAAACTATTTGTAGCTCGCAACTGTATACTGAGTATATTAAAAATTTATAAATACATATATATTCATGCATGAATGTATGCATACATAAATACATACGTACATACATACATACATACATACATATTACGTAATCGACCAGGCTATCAAATGTTACAAATCGCTGTTCACAATGCGCTTTTGCATTCAAATGACGCTACCCCGCTGGCTAGGCGAGCAGGCGCACAATCTCCACCCTGATGAAGGGGCACTGGAGCAATGAGGAATGAAGTGTTTTGTTCAAGAACAAAACGCGCTGCCCAGTCCAGGAATCGAACCTACAATCTAACGATCGAGAGTGAAACCGCCAAACACAAACATATATATATATATATATATATGCATAAACACATGCACACGCGTACATGTGTCTTTGTTTACAAGCTTGTGTGTGTTGATTCACAATGGAGAGAATGATACACTGATTCTTAATAAGTAAAAAATTATACACCATGCATTGACTACATTCTTGCCTCGTTTATAAACGCTCACACACACACACACACACACACACGCACACACACACGCACACACACACACACACACACAAGCACGCACGCCACCCGCACACACACGCACACACACACAAATGTATGGATACAAAGACACTCTTTCCTATATGTGTGAGACTTCTGGGGAGTAGAAGAGTATATATGTATGGGCGTGTGTATTCATGTAAGCTGATTCATCATAACTCGAAACAAATACTCAGAGAAGTTAAAATATAATCGTGTAGGCAGGCTGAGCCATATCTACAAAGAAAGAAAGAAAGAAGGAAAGAAAGAAAGAAAGAAAGAAAGGAAAAAAGAAATGGAGAGGCCACGCCGAAGAAGCAAATTTACAAAATGCCGTTTTATTGATGTGTGTGAACATATGTGTATAAGTCTTTGTTTTGGCAATTGTTGACATGAAAGAAACAAATTCTTGAGCTTATGATGTTATATTTGCATATTAGTGTATACAAATACATTCTGAGATTTATTTGCTTATTTGTAATGCATTAGTTTGTATATGAGTGACTGTGCAGATTGATATTGTTGTTGTTAAGTCTCACGTGAGGCCTGATCGAGCGGAGGTACAACCATAGAAAAGCATTTCGTCTGTTTTTCAGTGCAATAAATCTGGGATACCATTAATACAAATCGTCTTTTCTAAGAGCGAATGAGTGATTTGAGAAATATTTTGGGTGCTATTTCTGAAGTACGAGTGTCCGTATAAACGTTATTTCTGTGATTTGATAAATATATAGATAGTTGTTCATATATCTGCGTGTAAATGTTAATATGCATGTGCAACCTAATGTGGATTTATTATACAATTTTGTATGTACGCATGACTTTATATGCACGGAAACACCCACTTATGTATGAATAGGTTCGTACATACTTATATACATACATGCATATACACGCACGTGCGCGCGCAAACATCTGTATGCATTCATTTTTCATTTTATCATTTTATCTAGTTTCAGCTCATGAGCTGTGGCCATGCTGGGGCAGTATGTATATCTATGTATGCATTCTTTTACTTGTTTCAGTCATTAGACTGCAACCATGCTGGGGAACCACCGCGAGGAATTTTAGTAGAAACGAGTCGACCCCCTCCCCCCACAGGACTTATTTTTTAAGCCTGGAAGCTATTCTATCGGCCTCTTTTGCTGAACCACCAAGTTATAAGAACATAAATAGATCACAACCGTTTGTTAAACGTTGGTGGGGACAAACAGACACACAGACGTTCATACACATATATACTACAGGCTTCTTTTAGTTTCCGTCTACTAAATTCACTCATATGGTTTTGGCCGACCCGTGGCTATTGTAGAAGACACTTATCTAAAGGGACTGAATCCGAAAGACACTTACGCAGTGGGACGGACTCCGGAACGATGAGGTTGGGAAGCAAACTTCTCACTAGAAAGCTCGTGTATATATATATATATATATATATATATATATATATATATATAGTCTGAAATTACCATTGGTTTCACGTCTACTATTGTACTTGTCAATATAGGCGTCTCATCAGGACTATATAAACGTACACCCGATCAGAGGTTAAATCAAGCTATGATCGACCGACTTTTTTTTTTCTCAGATCGATATTAGAATTACCAGTAAACTACTAGAGCCGTTATAATGTTAACAAATTATGTATTTCGTGATTCAATATCAAACAATAACATTTTTATAATTTTCTTTGTAGTTTTCAACCAAAAAGTATCATTGTATTTCTTTGATATAACAAACATTAAGCGTTTTCCCAGGATGCGGAGACTGCTCAATTTCTTATGTAATTATCAAAGGTTTTCGAAGGCGGCGAGCTGACAGACACCTGACAAAATTCTTTGTGATGTTTCTTCCGAGTTTACGTTTTGGGTCTATACTTCTTTTATACTCTGCATTGACTCGAATGTTTAGGATACAGATAAGTGTCTTCAGAATCAGAACATCGGATAAGTGAAGAAGAACAATCATTGTTTCTCATAAACTATCTTGTTTGCATTAACAAATTTCTGATGTTATCTAAACATTTGATTGTACAATATAAGAGATCTCTCGATAAGATTCCGTAGGGTATCGTGAACATAGAGCACCGTACTCCTTCTTAAAATAAGAAATGTTGACACCGTTAACTTGAACGTCACCAGAATATTTCAACACACCAAATAGCTGGATATGGTAAATATTTCTGTATATAAATGTTATATAAAAGTGTACATAATATTCATAATAAATGAACATATCAATCTGTTGAAAATGTGGCAGGTCTATAACCCCAACACCTATTTTTCAACAAAACCATGTTTCGAAGAGGAAACTGGTGACTCTTTGCTTTGGTATAACAGAATATATTTGCAAATTATATGAAATACGAATATCATATGGAATGTGAAACCTAACAAAAGAGAGCCCACGGCAAACCAACTTCATATTTGCAACCGTTATTAATATGTAATAAAAATTAATATGATTTCACTGATATAAATAACTGTCAATATTTAATTTTTTTTTTTTTTTAAGGCGGCAAGCTGGTAAATCGTTAGCGCACCGTCAAAAGCGATTAGCATCATTTCCTCCGTTTTTACGTTCTGAGTTCAAATGCCTCGAGATTGACTTTACCTCTCATCTTTTCAGGGTACAATAAAATAAGTACCAGTTGTACACTAGAATCGGTGTAATCAACTGATACTCTCCCCCAAACTTGCTGGTCTTGTGCCATTATTCTAAACTCATATTTTGTTTTGTTTTAAGGTGGTCAGTTGGCAAAGCTGTTACCGTACCGAAAAATGCTTAGCTGCATCTTTACGTCTTTAAGTTTTGAGTTCAAATGCCACTGAGGTCATCTTTACCTCTCGTCCTTTCGGGGACATTAAAATAAGTTCCAGTTGAACGCTAGGTCGACTATATCGACAAGTTCCTCCCCCCAAATTGCTGGCCTTGATTCAAAATTTGAATCCATTATTTTATCTCGGTAAGAGAGAGCACGGAAAGTCCTATTCTATAATGATTTAGGAATAACAGGTGAAGTGTTGATTGCACTATTGCCTGAGAAACAAGGAACTGCGTTCATTTGAAACCAGGAGCAGGTTTGGAGTCTATTCTTGGGATCATAAACACAATGTAATGTTTTGAAAATCACTAAATGTGTTCTAAGAATATATATATATATATCCAACCACTGCTGCTAACCGTAAGTTATAATACAATTTTTTCAGCTTATCGAACTTTTATACGGGAAAAATTTACAACCTTCTATGTCAATAAACCGCTGTTGTTCCTGAAAGTTGGTTTCTATATTTTCGACGGATTGCTCAAAGCATGCTATCTTCCTTCAACCTGATCCTTGGATCTTACCTCTACATATATATAGGTCTCATTCAGAGGTTTAAAACTTGTTGTTTTTCTCCTGACGAGATCAGCGACTGACAGTCACTTCGATAATTATAAACTGTGAGTAAAGTCGACCGGCTGCTGTCTCTAACCAGGTGGTTGTCCAGTACCGAAGAAGGGGAAATTACACTGAAACCATTGATCTACTGGTACTGCCAATGGCTAGCAGGGAATAGTCGACCCCCTTATTTATAATATGAATAAGGATAAGATCGTTATTTTAAATACCGATCAAATCAAGTGGCAGCAAGGGAAGAAAAACCTTATAGGTTATAATTATTATCAAAATCATAAATAAGGGCATCTAAGAAATGCCACCATGCTTGAAATATCAGTCAAAACCTGACTCTAAAAACCACATCAAGTGTTCAATACACCACAAGGTGAAAAGACAGATAAATAAACTAAGAAAAATAGATAAATAAACTAGTGTGTGTGTGTGTATATATATATATATATATATATATATATATATATATATATATATATATATATATATTTGTGTGCGTGTGTGTGTGTGTGTATGTGCAAGTTAGCTACAGCTGCTTCAGTCGTATCGCATTCCACACATATAATCAGAACCAATTAGGAGGAATACTCTTCCATCTTCACTAGAATGGAATTGTAGGACAATAATACTACTTAATGTTTTCTACTCTTAGCACAAGGCCCGAAATTTTGGGGGAGGAGGCCAGTCGATTAGATCGACTCCAGTACGCAACTGTAACTTAATGTGTGTGTGTGTGTGTGTGTACAAGTGCGTGTACGTGAGTATTTGTATGTCTGTGTATATATATATGTAGTTATGTACAATTCTTGGTATATTTCATCGATAAAGACAAAATATTTTTATACAGAGCCAGAAACCCAGGATCTAGAATTATCCAATTTTTACTAGTTTATTTATGTATTTGTCTTTTCACCTTGTGAACGCTTGATGTGGATTTTAGAGTCAGGTTTTGACTACTATTTCAAGCATGGTGGTATCTCTCAGATTCTCTTATTTATAATTTTAATAATAATCATAACCTATAAGGATTTTCTTCCCATGCTGCCACTAGATTTGATCGATATTTAAAATAACGATCTTATACTTATTTATATAGAACTTTATATATATTCACTGTGGAGGTGCAGTGGTTAGGACAGCGGACACGTGGTTGTAGGATCACGGTTTCGATTCCCAAACCGGACGTTGTGAATGTTTATTGGGCGAAAGACCTCTTGTAGCTACACGAGGCTCCGGCAGGGGGTCGTGGCGAAACCTACTGTACTCTTTCACCACAACTTTCTCTCACGTTTTCTTCCTGTTTCTGTTGTACCTGAATTTCAAAGGGCCAGCCTTGTCACACTCTGTGTCACGCTGAATCTCCCCAAGAACTAAGTTAAGGGTACACATGGAGTGCTCAACCACTTAAACGTTAATTTCACAAGCAGGGATCAACTGGAACCCTCGTCGAGCAGGGATAACGATGGGATCAACTGGAACCCTCGTCGTCGTAACTGACGGAGTCCCACGATATTCGCTGCGGTAGTAGTTTGACCATTCAGCTCATGGTATCTGGATGGATAACTCTACTGGTCGTTGTATTTATGTGCATATATATGTATATACACGTGCGTATTCGTCTGTTTGTTTGTATATATATACACATGTGTATTTATGTACAATTCTTGGTATATTTCATTGACAAAGGCAAAGTATTTTTATACAGAGCCAGAAAACCAGGATCTAGAATTATCCAATTTTTACTAGTTTATTTATCTATTTGTTTTTTCACCTTGTGCTATATTGAACACTTAATGTGGTTTTTAGAAACAGGTTTTGACTGCTATTTCAAGCATGGTGGTATCTCTCAGATATTCTTATTTATAATTTTAATACATATATATATATTAAAATTATATATACATTAAAATTATAAATAAGAATATCTAAGAGATACGACCATGCTTGAAATAACAGTCAAAATCTGTCTCTAAAAACCACATCAAGTGTTCAATATAGCACAAGGTGAAATATATATGTTGTTATAAAATCTAAATATATTTTCACTTATAGATATCTTAGATTTTCTACTCATTCAGCGAAGTTAACTGTGATTCTCTCCAACGACCTTTTTTTAAATGAAAATGTTGCAGTCAAATCACGCTACGTAGAAAAACAGACAAGCTGTATGTGATGGGTATAAAACAAATGTTCCTTATCGAAGTGAGTCACTGGTTTGGTAATATAACAGCTAGTGCTAGACGAAATACCTTGCGGTATTAATTTACGTCTCTATGTTCTTGGTTGAAGTTCCGCCAAGTCAGTTCTGCTGTCCATTCTTCATAGGTCAATAAAATAAATTACCATCAAATAATAGGGTTGGTATATTTAATATGCGTGTCGTGCATATTAATATGCGTGTCGTGAGGTGTGATTTCTAACTGTGCGGTGGTAGCCAACGACAATGATACACAGAAGGGAAATAATCTCACTACTTGCAGGGATTGATTACACTGCAATTGAACACATGATAACCAACGAGGGATAAGGTGGTCTTTTCATGGAACCAGCAATCAATGCCTTGAAATTCATATACATACATACAAACATACATACATACATACATACATACATACATATATACATACATACACACATACACACGCGCAAACACACACACACACACACACACACACACACACACACACACACACACACACACACACACACACACACACACACACACACACACACACACACACACACACACACACACACACACACACAAGTATATATATATTGCTGTGTGGTAGACACTTTGCTTCCCAAACAATGGCTCGGGTCCTGTCTCACTGCATCGCAAAAATCGCAGAACGATGAGCCTAATGAGTCATGTGACAAAGATTAGTTTGAGAGTGGAGCTGAATCGAGTGAAAGCTACTATTAGGGGAAACCTATCAGACGAACAGTTCGGCTGTCAAGCGGGAAAGGGGACGAGAAATGCAATTCTGTACTTGAGGACGTTGGTGGAGAAAGTGTATAGAGTAAGAAAAAGACTTGTTTTATTGACTATGTGAAGGCGTTTGACTGTGTCAAAAGCATGAAGAGTTGGTGAGAATGTTGAAAGAACTCGAGATTGATGGGAAAGATCTAAGAATGATTCGAAATTTGTATTGGGACCAGAAAGAAGCCATCAGAGTGCATAGAGAATTGGGCGACTAGATTGACAATCAGAAAGGCGTCCGGCAAGATTCTATTTTGTCACCTGATTTATTCAACCTGTATAGTGAGAAAGCTCTAAGCAAGATCAAGACAATTGCTGAGGTACAACTGGGAGAAACGAATTATAACAATCTGAGGTGCGCAGACGACAGAGCCTTGTTTGCGGACACAGAAGAGAAGCTTCAGGGATTGATTAATATCGTGACTGAGGAGAGTGGAAAGCTTGGATTGATGATTAACTGCCAGAAAACCTTCTCAATGCTCTGTACCGAGAAAGCACAGGTGCCCACATGTCGCTTGACGGTGAATAGAACTGGGATAGAGCAGATGGACAGTTTCATATATCTGGGAAGCTGGATAACATCAGATGGAAGGTCAGGTAAGGACATCAAGTGTAGAATTGGATTAGCAAAGAAGACTTTTATGCATACGAGGAGCATTTTTTGTGCAAAGAGAATTGGAATGGAAGTCAAGAAAAGACCATTGAAGTGCTATATCTGGTCGGTGTAAACGTATGGATGTGCGTCTTGGACGATGAGCAAAATCATGGACAAGAAATTCAAAGCTGCAGAAATGTGGTTTTACAGAAAAATGCTTAGAATCTCGTGGGTACAGAGGGTAACGAATGTGGAAGTGTTGAGGAAGATGGAAGTAAAGAGACAGTTGATGGATACTATCAGAGAGAGAGACAGTGGAGATTTGTTGGTCATTTTCTCAGAGGAGATGACAGACTAGAGCGTTATATGGTGGAGACTGAGCTGGTGTGAAGGAGAACGAGAGGAAGGCAGAGAATGAAGATTTTTGATTGGATTAAGAAGAGAATGAACGTGTAGAGCGAGAAAGACTTGGGTGATGTTGCGAGGAGAGACAGAAATAAATGGAGGAGGAACAAGCCATGATTCGTCAACGGCATGAATATGCCATGACACAAAATATATATATATATATCCAAACTGAAAGAGTAGGACGGGTAAAATTCGGGCTACATATGTTTCTTAGCTAGCTGATTCGCTGATGTAATAATTACTCATCGAACGTTACTCAGCCAAGCTAATCACCAGGCCGAGGATACATATCAGTAATATCATATTCCACACATATGATCAGGACCAATTAGGAGAAACACCCTTCCATCTTCGCTAGAATGCAATTGTAGGACAGTAATACTACATATTCTTTTCTACTCTAGGCATAAGGCCCGAAATTTTTGGGGAGGAGGCCAGTCGATTAGATCGACCCTAATATGCAACTGGTACTTAATGTGTATGTATATATATATATATATATATATATATATATATATATATAT
>NC_068982.1:173993281-173995866 GCF_001194135.2 Octopus bimaculoides | reverse complement strand
CTATCTATCTATCTATCTATCTATCTATCTATCTATCTATTTATCTATCTATCTATCTATCTATCTATCTATCTATCTATCTATCTATCTATCTATCTATCTATCTATCTATCTATCTGGAGTGCGTCCAAATGTGTTTGTATTTCTTATTTCAAATGGTGAGACGTTAAATATGGATTACAACGGAGTGAAAAGAAAAATATTCCAGTGGCTACTATCCATGGAAGAGATGATTGGAAAAATATTGAGTGTAGGATCTAGAAGTAAGGGACAATATGTGTGATAGGAGTGAAAGAAGCGAATAAACCAGGCCGTGACAGACATGGTTTTTCACGGCTTTACTTCAGTAAAGCAAAGGTCGTTGTAGTGTCAAGATGTATATTATGAGGCGCAAATATGAGACAGCTAGTTTCTTGTTATGTCTTCATTAGAGAATGCTATCGAGGTCATTTATCTTGCCTGTATTGAATGAATAGCTTATGATGTCATATTTACAGGCAGATGACGCATGTATGTCAGGAAGGTTAAGGTGGACTGAAACGTGTTCTTATCGTATAGAATTGTGAGTGTGTGTGAGGGAGTGTGCATGTGTGTGTGTGTGTGTGTGTGTGTATGTGTGTGTGTATGTGTGTGTTAAAACGGATAGAAAGTAGTTAGATATTGGACAGACTAAAGAGTGTGAAATACTTAAGTAAACCAAGGAGCTGAGTAGAATTGTCCGTATTTGAATGGGAGAGAGTGGTCTCAGTGTACACTGCAATGACACTATCTAACCGTAAAATGTTGATGGAATATGTAAGAGATTGATGAAATCGATTAACAAGTAAATTAGCTAGGTGGCCTTCCTGACAATGTTATATGCGAGAAAGTTTCTGTGGTATCACGCTCAAAAGAAATTGAAGTATATGACCATCTCCATCGCATTTGCAACAGATTGAGGTCAAAAGGATTGTAATTAGCAAAAGCAGGGTATTTTATTCCCTTTTAAAATAGGACAGGTTCATGTTTTCCCATACATTTAAATATATCTATATAGAAAGATATATTAGTTTGTTGAAAAGAGGAGCTAACATGGAGAAATCTATTTGAGAATGTGAAAAAGTTAAAACATTATGTAATATTTTGCACTCCGTAACAGTGATTTCATAGCGTAACGAACGTTGGGGAATATATTTATGAATATAATATATACCCATATAGTTGTCATGAAATAATACTGGACATTTGATGGAGTTAAATGCAGATGAAAGATTTTGTTCTAAGGAGGAATAAAATTTGTACTTGGTGCATTAGCCCTCTTTAGTCTAATAGGCTTTTGATGAAAAGCATTTCATTCATGAGTATCTTACTTTTAGGATACTATCCGACACTGCATTCTTAGAAATGGATCTGCGAAAAATAGCACCCTAAACTACGTCAAGTTACATGTCGTAGACTTGAAACAAAGACTACTGTTTGTTTGAAGAAGGAAATTTGGTACAAATATTCCTAACAGTCACACAGATTAAAGACTGTGGTTTCAGATGATTTTCTTTAAAACAATCTTGCGCTCGGTGTACTAATCGCAAGCATGGCAACAGGAAGAAACTACATTTTACGCCTATTGATGAAACGTGTTCTACAATTAGTGGCAGGTCGTCATTAGGAAACATTATCCACCGGTAAAGTCGAACACCAGGAGCTTATCGCGTGGGGTAGAATGGATGGAAGTTGAGCGCCGAGAAATTGTGTTGACGTCGAACAGGTGTCTTGGTTCTAATGCTGACAATAGAAACATCTTTGTTGAAAGTACCCAAGGGCCAGGTGGTAATGTTAAGAAGGGTGGCGTGCAAGATTTAACTCTCCCAAATAAAAATTAGCGTAGATACATATATGAAAGCATACACACATAATACATACAAATTACATAAATACACACATATATATATACACACATACAAGTATATATTTATATATGTACATATATATATATATATGCGTGTATATACATGGTTTAAAAATATACATATATATATATATATGTGTATACATGTATACACACACACACACACACACACACACACACACACACACATATATATACATCTATAACTCTCTCTCTATATATGTATGTATGTGTGTATTTGTGCGTGAAGTTGTAAACTTACATGTATGCATTCTTATTCATACATTCGTAATCCATACACATACAATCTTATTGGTGCGATGTCGAAATATATATAAGCTGCTGTTGTTGCTGTTATTATTATTGTTGTTGTTGCTCATGTTTACTTTTGTAGATTATTGACGTTTGTCTTGTTGTTCCTACTATTGCTGCTATTGTTACTCCAGCTCCTCATACCCCTCCTCCTCCTCCTCCTTACTATTATTATTATCATTAGTAGTAGTAGTAGTAGTAGTAGTAGTCCATAACGAGTTAAAATACACAAAGGTCTTTTGAGAATCAATTTTTTAGGCTTCGACGGCCAACGGTATTTACTAGTCTGTCTGGCTACAGTTTCTGCCTTGATTTTATATATCTTCATTCCTTTTATACATACAAACACACACACAAATATATATATATATATATATATATATATATA
>NC_068982.1:173991653-173992911 GCF_001194135.2 Octopus bimaculoides | reverse complement strand
ATATATATATATATACATACACATGCATGTGTGTGTATGTGTGTGTGTAGGTGAGTGTAGGTGTATAGGCATATATGGATATGTGTATATGTATATGTATATACATATATAAATGTGCACATGCGTAATGTGTATGTACACACACACACACACACACACACACACACACACACACACACACACATATATATATATATATATATATATATGTATAACAGGAGAAAGGAAGTGATCAGGAGAAAGAAAAAGACGAAAAGAGAGAAAGAAAAGGAGAAAGTTCTGCAAATATCAATTGATAAATGGCGATGTATGAAGATATACAGTCAGAGTGAAGGGGAAAGATAACGTAGTGAATACAGATAAAGAATGGTGGATATTAGACGTAAATTGGACAAAGAGAGAAAAAAATCTAAATTTCTCAGTTTCATTTAATTAACTTTCCATTGTTTCAGTATCTCACCTTGAGAAACCAACATACATACATACATATATGTACACAGATGCATACATACATATATACATACATACACACAAGCATATATGCATATATATATATATATATATATATATTGGTAGCAAATCAGTAACATTTGTGTATGGATTTTTTATTATGTAATAGTTCAAACAGTTAAAGAAATTCCACACATATATATATATACACTCACATATGTAGATACATATATATACATACATATATATATATATACACACATATATATATTTACATAGACACACACGCACACACACATATAAATATATATAAATGTATGTATTAACATGGAGAATGGAATGAGCAATTCGTTTTATTACATAATTCTCCAATTGTTTCATCATCATTTTATTAGAAGCTCGTTGCTACATTATTATTATCATTATTATATATGTGTAACAAAACAATGCATCGTTATTATTATACTAATATTACAAAAAAATTTGATTCACTTTATGTATAAAATCCATTTACGAAATTTCAAAAGTATAATTGTATTCGACAATCGGTAAACGTAGACGGGCTTAATAAAGCCAACTCGAAGATTAAGCCCAAATGAAAAAGTCTATCTATCTCTCTGTCTATCTATCTATCTATCTATCTATCTATCTATCTATCTATCTATCTATCTATCTATCTATCTATTTATCTGTCTGTCTGTCTGTCTGTATGTTTGTCTGTCTGTCTATCTATCTATCTATCTATCTATCTATCTATCTATCTATCTATCTATCTATCTATCTATCTATCTATCTATCTAGGGTAGTT
>NC_068982.1:173985895-173989555 GCF_001194135.2 Octopus bimaculoides | reverse complement strand
GTTTCTTCAATGAGAATATTGACCAAGGTTACCGTGGTCTTTTCCGTAGGCTTTTCCTTCCACGGCTAAACCTAAACTGTCCTCCCCTCTTTTTACACGAGAACATTACTGTGTGATACACGATCCCTATTGATCGGCCTTTCCTTTTCTTTTTTTTTCGATCCCTTTTGATCGAACTCTCCCTTTTTCCCTTCCTACGATCCCTTTTGATCGACACCACCATTTTTTTTTTTTTTCCCCTCCCCCCCAAAAAAGCTCTACCTTGTATTTGTCCCATCTTCGTTGAGCCCTGTGTGGCTAATAAAAGAAATGTATCTATCTATTATACATATATATATATATATGTACTACGTGTGTGTATTTGTATACGCTTTTCACCTCACTCCCATCATATTAAAACACATTCACAGGAACACGCGCACACACGTATACACGGATGCGTGTATTTTACAAATCCTTAAACAAACAAAATTATAAATGACACTTATCAGAACAAGAGGATTACATGTATCTTGCAGAAAAAGGAAATGTATTCTCCATAAACAAGTTAAAACGTATTACACTTACACACACTTACATATAGTACGCTCCAACCACATAACTCAACATACAAGCTTTGTCTCTCTCTCTCTCTCTCTCTCTCTCCCTGTTATACTGTATGTCTTCCTCCACTTCGAAAGTAACACTAAATACAAGTGGTTGTGTGGAATCCTCAGGCCACACGTACACAGGTAGTAGAACTGGAAAACTCATCATCCAAACTGATGTGGTCCCATATGTACTCTTTTACTCTTTTACTTGTTTCAGTCATTTGACTGCTGAAGCACCGCCTTTAGTCGAGCAAATCGAACCTAGGACTTATTCTTTGTAAGCCTAGTACTTATTCTATAGGTCTCTTTTGCCGAGCCGCTAAGTTACGGGGACGTAAACACACCAGCATCGGTTGTCAAGCGATGTTGGGGGACAAACACAGACACACAAACATATACACATGCATACATAAAAATATATATATACGACGGGCTTCTTTCAGTTTCCGTCTACCAAATCTACTCACAAGGCTTTGGTCGGCCCGAGGCTATAGTAGAAGACACTTGCCCAAAGTGCCACGCACACAACTATATATACATACATACATACACAGTATATACAAGTATATGTATATGCATACAGAGAGAAAGAGCGGGAGAAGAGAATTTGATTCTTAGTAAGTAGAATAGCATGTGAAAAAAAATTAAGGCTCAAATCTGTATTCGTAAATGTTTCGTTGACGTAAAACGCCTGCTATAGTTTGGATGAGACAATATTGAGTAGAAAGATACGTGATTATCTATGGATAGCTGTGAGATCCGTTCTTATGAGAAAATTGTACTTGTATGGCAGACAGGTAATTTGAGATGTAGCATCTACTGGAGGGATTGTTTCTTGGAATATCATTGATAGAATAGTTATTTGAAGTCCTTTTGTTTTCGTGAGAATTTCCAATAAAATTTAAATATCCATAAATCATATATTTTACTACATCCTCTCTGTTATTTGTGACTAATATAAATAACCAATGACTTAGAATTAGCTAACAGGGAACTACGGCAACAGTATGACAGTTTCAATTTTTCATGAGAGATATAGCGAGCTGGAAGCAATACATGCAGTTTCATTTCGAGACAATGATTGCAGGTGATAACATCATTTCCAACACCACAGACTGCAATAGAAAAAAAGCAGACACATATCCAGTATTTGACCCATGACCTCATTTGCATTGCATGAGAATTAACTTAAAGTATAGCACATCTTTCGGCCAGGTCCTCAACTCCCAGTCTCGTCTAATACGAAGTATTTTCGATGATGGAAATGATTTGCTCTGTATAACGCTGAACATACTCGACAATGCGCTCATCCACACTACAAGAAACTGCACATATCTAAAAGCATTTGCTGTATCTCTCAGCATGTAAAGTCAGTTTTCGTAGTGGTCACAACAACAGAGTTTTCTGATGTCATGTTTAATCAATCAAATATTAATGCTATGCCATAAATTTTGCCGCAATTGTCAATTTATTTGCAATTTTAGCTATGCAGAAGTCGTGAACAACTCACCATTCAATATTATCACATTAGAACGATCAGACATATTTTTTACGTATATGAAACTTTTAGTTACGATGTAACCATTATTTATTCGGATTTCTGAAGTGTGAAATATTTCAGCGACAACAATTATCACGTGAAAAGGCAACCGATTTCGTGGTGTCAGGTTACATATGAGTTTGTGTGGCAAATATGACTACCGGCTGATTGAAGACTGTAATCCTTGTACAGGCAGCATTCATGATATACCCTGAAATTGTGTGAGCCAGTTAGATCTTGAATGGTATTACTGGTCTATCAGAGGCTAGTGGCTTGAAGTTCATTAACAAGGCGTATCTCTGATGACACCAGTGGGATAGGTCGCGTTTCTTATTGACCGATAAGAATATGTAGAGTTTCTCAAGGAGACAGAGTTTGTAATTACAAAATTTCGGTGTTTCAGGAGGTGCCCTACCAAGGATGCTCCATGCGATGTTGGGGGAGTCACTTCGATGATACTTGAGTTTGCCACATCTCTTCAACACACACACACACACACATACATGCGTACACTCATATACAGAGTGCGTTGAATTAACTGTCGTCTAAATTACGCAAAAAGGAAAATTACGCTGACATCTTTTTTTAACAGATATATTTACCAAAATTACATAAAAATATCTTGAAATACGAAAGAGTGAATTTATTTAACAAAATCGCCATTGGCTTCAACCACAGCCTCTAGACAACATCGGAATCTCCTGTAACTCTTCTGGACCGTCCCCCTTTATAAGCTGGTGAATGCTGCCATAATCTTTGCCTTCAGTTCATCTTTGGTGTCACAAGTTTTGGTGGTCTCTCGCTTAACTACACCTACACATAATAAACAAGGGAGTTGCAATCTGGGGAGTTAGGTGACCAGATGTTAGGGGTGATGTGGTTACAGAAATTGTCTGACAGCCACGACTGGGTTCTCCTGCTTGAGTGACATGGTGCAGTGTCATATTGCCAGACATAGGGTCTTTCAACAGCCACCCTCTTAACCATGGAACACTACCTCCACCAGGCACATGATGTAGGCCTCCGTGTTCAACGTGAGGCCGTGTGGGAAGATGAATGGAAGCATAACGTCGCCATCACTAATGATCGCTCGAAACACAATGATGTTGACTGGATGTTTGATTTGTATCATTCTCGGTACATGTCCTCAGATTGACACCCAAACACTCTTAAATGTTCCTATTGGAGTTACCAATCAGTACAGCATGTCATTTCTAAATTTCTGGCAGAGTGAATTGCTTCATAGTGCTGTTTTTCGCGCAAACGGTGCCCAACTGACCCTACTTTACTGTGTAGTCGACACAATCAAAAACAAAGAAAGCGCATGCGTGAAATTAAATATATGAAATGGTGAAAATTTGCCCATCGCACTCTTTATATATATATATGTGTGTGTGTGTGTGTGTATATATGTGTATATATATGTATGTATATGTATATATGTATATATAACTACATATATATACATATGTATATATATGAATATATATATATATGTATATATATATATATATATATATATATATATAT
>NC_068982.1:173969879-173984673 GCF_001194135.2 Octopus bimaculoides | reverse complement strand
GGTAAATGATACCGGTTGTAAGAACCTTATCCCATACAAACTTATTCCAACCGCTAACTCTGCTTACCTATGTATACATACATGCATACATACATACATACATACATACATACATACATACATACATACATGTACCCATCCCTTAATACAGCTCTATCACACTACCCCTACTCACATATCTCACACTCTTTTACTCCTTTACCCTCTCATCTCTTCCTCTCTCTCCCCTAACCTCTCTCTCTCCCCCTAACCTCTCTCTCTCCCCCTAACCTCTCCCTCCTATCACTTTATTCTGACCACTCGCTAACACTCCCCCTCACCTCTTCCTTCCTTGTATCACTTTATTCTGGCCACTAGCTAACACATCCTCTCTCTTTTCGTTCCCTCTCTTCATTTCTTTTCGTCTCCCTCCCTTTTGCTTCTCTTTTTCCTCCCATTCTCTGTTCCTGTTTTTGATTTGACTTATCTCTCTTTCTAATCATACACTTCTCTCTTCTACCTATCCATTAACACTGCCAACACATTTTAATTCCCACAAAAAAAAACCCTCTATCGACCAACACTGTTTACAAAGCTCTATGCTTGGAATGACCGAATATAACCACCTTTGGAAGCTACGCACCCGGTATAAAAAATTTATTCACCAAAAAACTTTTTCACCACTTATATACATCATTCTACTTCAATAATGGAACTGCAAATAAAATATCCTTATGTATCTTACTTCTATATTCATTCTCTTACTTCCCTCTGTATTTCATATCTTCTCTACAATAATTAATACTCAAACATTTTCTCGCACCGTCTCTGATGAAGAGATATAAAAAAATATCCTGGAAACAGCTGTAAGGCCTTTTCTTGATAAATGTCATGAATTCTATTTACTGTCTTGGTTTTTTATTTCATCATGTCTATTTATACACACACACACACACACACACACTTACTCTCTCTCACACACACACACATACACACATACGCACACACACACACACACACACAAAAACACACATATCGAAAATGTAAAAATGTCTAAATCTTAATCCAACTGTTAGGTTATTTGCCTACGTCGCTTTTGTGGAATGTGTCATTGCAGAAGTAAAATAAATCAATGGCAACAAAAATAGTTATAATAGAGTATTGATAGTGCTTCGCAAGAGCTAAAATTTGACAAAACATACACCCCTATCTAGTTAGAAAAATTTGAAAGGGGGAAAAATAAGAGAAGAAAGAGGCTTTATCCTACACATTTCTGTTTGTTTAGTTGTTTTGCTATTTCATTTTGTTTGCTTATATTTTCTGAGCATATGGACATGTGCGTTTGAATAGACATATACTTTATATATATATATATATGTATATACATACATATATATATATATTTATTTATATGTATGTATGTATGTATGTATGTATAATATGTGTGTGTTTGTGTAATTGCATATATAGTATGCATGCACACACACATACATACACAACCAGAGAATATTTGCTGATGTATTAACACAAAAATGTAAGAGTACACACCTCTGGTGGGAGTATGTAGAGTTTGTGTGTATATGTACATATATATATTTGCATAAATACAAATATATGTTTGTGTGCACGTGTGTGAGTGCACGTATAATAGTTGGAAGATTATATTAAAAAGGGGAATGAAAACATTGAATATTAGCCCTTTAAAAAGGCTATTTCCTTGACATACGTCTGATTTTGGTGATATATCGGGACAATAAGAAGGATTTCTAAATCTAAATCAATATAATTATGTAAATAAAAGGTAGCGTCGTTCAATTCATATATTTATTTACAAATATGTTCTGATATAATAGCGAAGGATTGGCAAGAATATTCATCAAGAATCACACTTAGAAATATATGGCATTTTTGCTCATCAGACACATGTGAACTCTCACTGCTGAGGAAGGACATAAGTGTTATGTTGTGTAAATTACATGAAAATTGACTTATGTGTTGTATTGCGGTTTGGTTCTGGTGTTTATGAAATTTGCAGTATAAAATTAGATGTGTGATTTCGCTGAATTCACGACCGTGTTAATGTCGATCTCAGTGTGACCTTGAAGCTGAAAACGTGTTCATTAGGGTGGAGCGAAAAAGGTAATTTTTACACAGATTTTCGAAATAAGTTTTAAGCATATATTTTTTATTGCGAAATCCTTTACAAAAAACTGTGTATTAATCTAAAGTTCTTAAATTTACATCTTCAGACTCCGCAGCACACTTGAAAGTTTGAATAATGAGCAAAAGATTAGTTTATAACACATTTGCTATTCCTCATTTTACTTTTACATTTATTACTACAAAGAGAAGGGTTATGTTATTATGTAAAACCTTAAATGAAGAAAGAGTGATGCATGCAAAACTAAAGAGAGCTCTAAGAAAAGGAGAATGAACAAACATTAGTTAGATAAATGGAATTGTAGTATCTGCCGACATGTCCTTCTCAGCAGATCTGGCTGTGTAAACCATCAGATGGTCAATGAGAATCAACGAGTCAACGAACACAAATAGATCCCGTGACAGCACTGCCGGCGCCTCCGGGTCCCACTACACGTTCGGCCTGCAAGAAGACAAGCAAATCCAATCCTGGGCTAAAATGCCACCTCAAGGTTCATCAGCAACAACTGCTAAAAACTAATGAAATTAATCCTGTGCAGACACAAGATCACATGTTTAATACCATGTCGGTCAGTGGATGGTCAGAAAAGTTATATCCGTGCACATGTAAGGATAATAGTCAATGAGAACAATCAGGCTGATTGGGAGATGGCTATCATCTAAAGAAAGAAAAAAAATGACGAAATCATATCGGGTGGGATTCGAACCTAGAAACTAAAATACCGTTATGAAACAGTGCAAAGAATTTGATTTTAAGCTCCGAACATATCTGTCAACTTTCATTTCCCTTTCGTTCTTCCAATTCATTACCTTTAAAAATGAAAAGACTAAGATCAACTCAAACATAACAAAACCCTATTCTAATGAAAAAAAAACAAACAAAAACAAAACAAAACACAAAACGCAAAATAAAATACGAAGATTGAAAAAGGAAAATGGAGGTTGGCAAAAATCGGTTCAATAAAACTCTAAAAAAAAGGAAATAAAGGAATAATACGAGAATGTCACGAGGAGAAATATATTTTAATGAATAAAATGATGCGTATGAAATGTTAAAATTATCTTCCTCACAGAGGACTCTAACATTAACCATTAACAAAAAGGGTGTTTTGTTCCGAAGTGAACGACCCTTAAACGTTATTGCGCTATTAGACTAAACTGCATCACATTACGTTACGCAATACTTTTATATTCACTGTCAAAATAAGTCATATACACAAGAGTGCGCGCACACACATAGATGCCAGCACACACACACACATATATATATATGGACACACACACACACACTAACACACATAAAAATATATACTCAAATAAAGAAAGACACATGCATGTATGCATACAATCATTCATAAATACATACAAAATCTAAATCCTATTAGGCAACAAAATTCATTCCTGCTGCATAAAACAGTTTGCAATAACAACAGTTATGGTTAAAAACAATAATAAAAAACAATTAGGGAATGACAACAACAATAACAACAACAGCAATGACAACAACAACAAAACATATATACGAAAGGATTTGAAATGAATTGTGAGAACAATTCTCGGTTTTCATTACTTATGTGTTTAGATCTTCAATAACTTTAAACACCCAAACATACACACGCACCCTCCACCCACCCACACACCCACACACCCACACCCACACCCACACACACGCACGCACACACACACATACATACGCACACACGCGCATTTAAATGTATGAATATTATAAATATGCGTACATGGATAGATTGATAAATGTATATATATATATGCGTGTGTCGGTGTGTGTGTGTGTGTAAGTGTGTGTGTGTGTGTGTGTGTGTGTGTGTGTGTGTGTGTGTTTCAGCTTCATGTTATTTCCGACATTCTAGGCAGTAGAAACTTAAGGGAATAAAGACGTTCCTAGAATTTCAGATTCTTGACTTCGATTGCTTTTCTTCGAAAAGTTTCCCAGTTTGACAAAATCTGAGCTCATCAGGGATCAAAGGTTCGTACCCCTGTCTAGCCTATGAAAGTAATTTATTGAAGGTTTATCATTCTACCGGGTTTCTTACAGGAAATAGTCCGAGTACACAAAGAGCGTATTTGCAGAAAGATTTTCAAATGTAACTACACACAATATAAAAACATCTCTGGTTATTAAAGAAGGGTTTTGTTAGAGGAGCGTACCTGGAAGTTGTTGTTTGCAAACAGCAGCAGTAATTTTCTTCAGCTGAATATACGTCGTTGATTGGTTAAAATTATCCAAATACAACAAATTTAACACGAAATAACTTCTAAAATACAAAATTTTGTCAAAAACGTCAAGAGTAAACCCTGTTCTATGTGACACATTCTACCAGTATCCGAAGTTTCAAAGTGTTTAGTTTTAAAAAATTAATTAAAAAATCTGGCCATGAAATTGAAAAGATCCGGATTTTCATATAGAACGCCGATGTCTGCTACCATCTGACAGCTGTCCCACTTACTTCAGCGGTGTCCTGCCTGCTACCATCTGACAGCTGTCCCAATTTAGCGGTGTCCTGGCATCTTTTAATTTGTGATGTAGGACTCCTAGGTCGACTTTTTCAGTGGGGTTTTGCATAATCAAAAAATAAACAATTAACTGCTGATTTTCTGACTAATATTTTGTATAGAATTTGATTGTATTGCTGGAATAGATGTGTCAGGCAGTTTCGTCTAGTGCAGAAATCATGCTGAGAATGTATTATTAAAGAGTTTTATTATAAAGTCTTGCATATAATTGTGGCTGGGACCTTTCACAGATGTAAAGTAATTGAGTGAAGTAAGTGGTAAAAGAAAAAAAAAAGGTTGTCAACAAACTGACACCACACTCACAAATGGGTGTTTCCAGAATTTTCGATAGTCTTGTATCTATTAAATGATTTTAGAAATATCATCGGCAGAACTATCACATCCACCAGCACCACCAGCAGCAGCAGCAGCAGCAGCAGCACCACCACCACCACCACCACCACTACCATTGACCAGTGTTGTCTGGAGTGCACACAGAAAAAAGACAGGATTGTCATGGTTGGCATACCTTCAGCAGAACTGACAAAATAACTTCAACATCATCACCACTTACACCACCACCAAAACAACTCACCAACGCCAGCAACATGTAAGAACTACCATCGCCCCAGCAACACACAACTATACACAATACTATAAAATGTTATAAAGAGACGACCAAAATACATAGGTTTGTGAATGTCTACAGCATTCAGCAATTGCAATGATGGACGACATTGCGGTGTCAGTTGTGATTAAAGAAAACACCACGTAGTGAGAACATAATACGGAGAAAATAAAGAAACAAATATACGAACAAGAAATAAGGAAATAAATAATAAACAAAAAGGAAATAAAAGCTAAAAGCATAAATGGTGTAACAAAGAGAAAATAAAATTTGGTTGACATGTATAATCAATGGACACGAATACAAAGTCACATAAAAAACATACATACATATGTTTATACATACATGCAAACAGATTTACACATATGTAGAATGTGAAGAGTACACAGAAAATAAATATACATGACAAAACCCGAGACATATATACCCACAAACTCTCACTCTTTGTTCTCTGTCTACCTGTCTGTCTCTCCATGTGCATATATATGTGTATGTATGTATATATATATATATATATATATATATATATATATATATATATATATATATACATACACACTCAAACGAACTCATATATATATATACATACATACATACACATACACATTTGTATGCACGCACGCGCAGGTGTGTGTATGTGGCAGGAGAGAGAGAAAGAGGGGAAAAGAGAGAGTGTGCGTAAATGTATAATTTTATGCATCTGGATACTGTTATGCATGCACCTGCATCATTATCCTTGCAAAGGCACACAGGGACTTTGTGAATGTACGTTTAAAATACGAGGTTTTCAATTACATATTCATCACACACATACATGGACATAAATATACTTACGAATATACGCATACATCTACATACATACATGACTATATACACACACACACATATATATATACATTTACGTACGTACATACATTATATATATATATATATATATATATATATATATATACATGTATGTATGTATGTATGTATGTATGTATGTATGTATGTGTGTATCTATGTAAACACTAGCATGCATTAGCTCATTGAATGATTTATCGAAATTCATGCAAAGACTCAACCTTATGGAATACAAGGATGTAAGTTAACAATTCTATCTATGCTCTGTATGTAAGCTTTCATGTATACATGTATGAGTGTGTGTGTATATATACATGTATGAATGTGTGTGTATATATATATATATATATATATATATATATATATATATATATATATACACACATATATATACATGCACATATACATACGTACATACATACATACATACATGCATATATACATATATACATATATATGTATATCAGGTGACAGGTACATACACCGATATGCACTCATACACACCTGTATATATGTAGTACGTTGCTTCTTCCTTGTTATGGTTTAAAACTAGTCTACAGGAAATTGAACAATCGATCTTCAACTAGTTTCCTAGTAGTTTAACTCGCAGTTTTTGAAGGAAAAGAAAAGAAGGCGTGTTATGTAATGTCCACAGTTGTTTGCTTCCCTGCGTAAAATGGGCTAATAGAAATTCGTGTCGTGTTTACACTTTGAACACAGTGTTTCTATTCATTATTTGGGTAATACTCTGTGATATCACAGAGTATTTCTCAGGTAAACATGAATTGCTTGAATAACGATATGTTAAATTGTTTCTCAACAGTGCCAGAGAGAATCTCTGACACCTTTGAGTCAGACTCACCTTTCTTTCGCTAGATATGCTAAAAGTGCGAGTAGTATTTTTGGTGTTTTAAAGAGCTCATATCGAGTGCTCTATAATGTATTTTCGGATAAATTGATGCAAGACACGTAGTATTGTGCATTGCATTTGCTCGATATGGCTGCAAAAATCTAAAGTATTAAAGGACCATGCAATTGAAGAACCATGCATTGTCTGTCGAATGATCGCAACTCGATGTTCCGATAGCTACATACATCACTTTGTTTTGATTTTTAAAAATTTTTGTAAGGTGTTGAAGGATTCTATTGTTATGTGATGAAAAGACTTCGATGTTTTTTTCCAGAATGTATCGGCTCCTAGAAAGTTATGTGCTATAATTTCTATGCAACCCCACAGTAATATTGTGTATGTTTTTTTTTCTACTTCACCTTGGGGAAATTGCGAGTTCACTCCTTCTTCTCTGTCGTGTTTACTCATGGATACACGGCACTCTTCACTATGATTTCTTCTTGATCCGGTACTTGTTCTTGCTAAATTAGAAAGAACACTTACAATACCGAACTTGTTTTATATTATTATTGTCTGCTTTGATGTGAAATATGTGGGCTTTCAAAGACATTTTCGTAATACATGGTTAAAAATCTATACTGTCAAATTAGATAAATCTACAGCTACTTTTATGCCGGAATTCTTTGAACCAGTTTATCAGATCTGTGGTGCTTTCCCCATGAATTAAATTTTTTGTTGACCCAGTTAAACCTTTTGCAAGCCTAATTAATCTATAATTTGTCGTGTTGCTAAAGAACTTTTTTTTTTAGTAACTGAGTGTAATAAGTCTATTTTTCTTGGCTACATCGATAGCCGTATTGTGTATGCAGAGTTTGGTCGTTAAATATTTTGCTTCAATATTGATGCCCTGGATATATACATTTGAGTTATTTTATATGTCCCTTATGTTGTAGTATAATAATATAATATGTGTTCTTACTTTGTATAAATTGATTGTTTCATTAGAAGTTTTTCCCTATAATGGAAGAAGGCGTTCCTCTTCATACATTTTATTATGCTTTCGACATATTCCGTGGGAATTTTGGTTTTATTGCCTTTGTAGTATGAGGATGTTTTCATTGTGTTCGGTATATATATATATATTTGATTTTGTTTGTTACTTCAAGATGTTACAGAACAAAAATATATACATATGCACAAATATGTACATATATGTAAGGCGTAGTAGGGAACTATATAAAACTGTTGTTAAAAGCACAATAGCTGTTGTTTGGAAAAATGTACTGCCAGATGACGTTCATCTTCAACGCCCATTTAAACCCAATCAAATTTCTTGTGGGCTTACCGTTTGGACAATTACGATTCGTCTGAAGAAAAACTAATACACGACCTTCCAACAATCATTCCATCTTGTAAGACATTTTAGGGATAAGTTTATAAATTACCAAGAGATAATCTTTAAAATATCCTACAAATTAAGGACCATTTGCAAAAAAGTAACAAACGTAAAATAACAATATAATTTCTGTAGTATAGAAAGAGTATATATCAAAGCTCACCACTAGCTCTCTGTTAAGAAATTGATACTTTGATAAAGCCAAGATACGAAACAAGGAAACTGTCATGGGCGTCGATTGATTGCATAATAATTAGTTCCATGTTACAAATTTACCAAAATGCTGAAATTAAATCATTTTCACAAGTAAGTGTCTTCAAATTAAAACAGGAACGAAGAAGTGACAGAATAATCTGAAAATAATACCATGAGTATAAGAAACAGTTTCATAAGATTAGATACTGGAAAAGAGAGCTTTAATTTGACTAGTAAAATGCCAGTTTCGGATACTACGTGGGGGGAGAAAACACCCGTCTCATCCATCTCCTGCTAACAACGACCTTGATGAGGGAGTGGCGGGGAGTACTTAGTGAAGGAGAACGGTACAAAAAGTTAGTTACTAACATTGCCCATATCTTACTAACTTCAGTAATATTCTACTAAGTGCTTTAGTTGACTATGAGAGAGCTAAGAAGTTATATCAGTTGCAAAAATGTAAAAATAGTTTAAAAAATGTAGATATAAAGAAATAGTACATTAGTGGTAGCACAGTTCAGATCTAAAGGCAGAAACTAAAGGTTTTATGATGGCAACTCAAGATCAATCTCCACTCACAGCAAGCAAACGTTCTCCACAATAGTGTTGATCCAAACTGTAAACTATGTGATAATAGTATTGAAACCATCGACTACATTGTGGCTGGATGTTCTAAACTTGCAATAGCTGAGCACAAAACCAGATATGACGGAACTGGGCAGTACCTTTATGGAAACATCTGTCATTATTAAGACATTTTACTTCTTAAAAACTGGTATAAACACTACACTGTCTGAAATCAGTCACAGAAGGTAATAAAGTTACTATTCTGCGGAACGTTACCATCCACACTGACAGCTAGATAAACGCCAATAGACCTGATATTATTATCAAAGATCATCGACAAGATGCCGTCAGTCTAATAGATATGACAGAAGCAGCTGATCGAAATATCACATTCAAAGAATTTGAAAAGTTAGCTGGTTGCAAGAAACCAGAGGCAGAAAATAGCAGAATGTACAAATTGAAAACATTTACTCTACTGAGAGTGATAAGGGCATTAGGCAGCGTTAAAAAAAGTTATTCAATGTTCATTGAAAAAACATCTGGAAAATCAAATAAACAAATATGTCCAAAAATCTGCACTAATCTCAAAAGCCCAGCTCTTGAGAAAATTTCTATTGTAACACAGTTATTAACATTAGGTCTGAGGTAGAAACCTGGCTAGTGATTAAAATTCTCCGAAAATAAGCTAAAAAGAATATAATAATAATAATAATAATAATAATAATAATAATAATGAATTTCTTTTTCTTTTGTTTCAAGGTCTACTTGGTCACACCATCATGAATACCGAATGACTTTCGACAAAATAACTCTGAAATTCTACTGAATTTCAAGATGGTAGAACGGTAACAAATGAAATGTAGTATAAAGAAATTAATTAGTAAAAATCTCATGAGTTTGAAACAGACTATGAAAATAGAAAACACTGATGAGTTGATTTGATTAATATTTAATAATCCAAAACAAAGTATAACCGAAGACAGATTTAAAAGAAAGGAAAAAAAAAAAAATAGCACCGTACAACGGTTTTGTTGATGGTAGTCGTCTCTTATGAGATGTAATTTACATACATAAATGACAGGGAACCAACCCTAATGGGAACTATGAAGAGTGATAGAGTCAGTTTACAGAACTTGAAAGAGTTATTTCATACGAATGCACAGTATGATACAAAAACCAGCTCTATGATACTCCCTATATATCCTTTAAAAGTAATTAAAAGTGCGAAATGTGAAGAGCATCAGGTACGAGGGAAAAGTTGTCATAAAATACGTGTACAGCATGTCTTCAACTGGTCATTTGGTATTTAGCACTATATCAAAGTTAACATAGGATATGAGTGATAACAAGCAGAGGTGTACTATGCATCATACAGAATTAACAGCTAGCTGCGAGACTGGTACAAGTTCACTATGACGAGATTGTGATACATAAAAGTCGGCTGTTAAAGGAATGCTATATTGAACGAGTCAAGATTATCGGTAGAACAGCGGACTTTTATAAATACAAAATCTCTACATGCCAGTAACGATTTAACTTATATCTGAAAAAGTGTCGGAATGTAACATTCGGTTAACCAAACATTTCCTTGTCTGTGTTTGTGAGCGTAAATACACGCGCGTGCACACACATAGACACACATACAGAAACACATTCATATGTGTGTACATGCAGACGCACGAGTATTTAAGAACAAAGTAAAGTTATATATTTAATGGAAGCTGAAGCTCGCCATATCATTACTGCGTGATTTTCGATTCTGATCTCCAAATGATTATGAAAAGTGAAGCGTAAGTTGTGGCTTTGAAAGGTGCGGTGGAGAAATCTTTGAAAATCTACGCAAGTTTTTAGTGGCTAAGCGTGAAGCAAAATGATTTTACTGGTTCATTATGCGACCTGAAACGAGAAACCGAATCGCTGATCATAGCTGCTCAGGAAAAAGCCATTAGTACCAGTGAGATAAAAGCAATGATTGGTAAAATTTAGTCTGAGAGGACACGCAGAATCTGTGGGAAAGGTGACGAAAGTATTAACCATCTTTTCAATAGGGTGGTACAAAAAGGTTATAAGCACAGGGAAGAATGTGTCGAGAAAAGAGTAGATCGGTCGAGTGTGTGGTATGAAAATGATAGACAATGATAATTACAGAATTTTATAGGATTTCCCCCATTAAGGACAAAAGAAAAAACAAAAAAAAAAACAGTGTATGATCATAGAATGTGTGATACCATATAACAGAGCGGGTACCAAAATTGTTTTTAAATTGAGGGATATTTGGACCTAGTGAAAGAGATAGACAAAAGTGGCAATTGATTCAGTGGTTATTGCTACTCAAGGCACAACGATCAAACTGTTGCATTTTAGAGTGAAGGATACTGAATCTAAGAAACGCATTGATAACTTGCGGGAAAGTGAAATCGTGAGTGCAATTCTTAAGATTTGAGGAGAAATGTTTTCCTCAAACCTCAAGATATTTCTCCGACCTAAAGTAGCTTGAAATAGCTGTATACTAATAATAATAACAACGACAACAACAACAACAACAACAACAATAATAATAATAATAGTAATAATAATAAAGGAGAATATAATGACCCTAAGAAAAACAACCAGGAAAATGATGTCGAAACAGAATTTGAAGACCACATATTTGCTGAACAACACAGAAAATCTATCACTGAAATGAAGCAGGAAGTTCTGAATGAGCTTGCAGTTGTAGGGCATACAAATATGAATGATCGGGAACCACTCCATAAACTCTCAAATGCACACCAACATAAAACGCAAATAAATATTGGCAACTGCGTTACACAAGAAATCATACAACAACTAAAATCCGATCTTAATAAGTTAAATGAAATTATTTACTCTGTTGCTAAGGTAATCGAAAGACGCTGTTTAACACCCAAAAAGCCAACAATACCAAATTCGAAAAGAAAATCAAACTGGAGTATTAGAATTGAAACTGAAATTGAATCATTGCGAAGGGAGATATCAATATTAACTGAGCTAATCTCTGGAAATGGTGTAAGATCAAGAAAAGGCAGGAAGATCGTGAGAAAATATGGACTCTCAACAAGAGAAGAACTAATGTTAGCGAATGAAACACTTAAACAAAAAGTTCAAGCAAAAGCTCAGAGAATACGCAGATTTGAAAAAAGAATCAAATTCTACAAGCAAAATAAGATGTTCAAATCCAATGCCAAATCATTTTACAGGGAAATAGGGAAAGAAAAAAATAACCATTGAAAATCCACCCCTAATGGAAGAAGTTGAAAACTTTTGGAAAGGGATCTGGAGTGATGAGAAAACATACAATGAAAATGCAGACTGGATCAAACGCACCTAAGATGCCTACAAAAATCTACAAGAACAAGTATGGGAAGACATCTCAATCGCCGACCTAAGGAGAGCACTAAGGAAGGCTCAAAAGTGGAAATCCCATGGTATTGATAGAGTACCTAATTTCTGGATTTCATCACTCTCGTCTGCACACAAAATGTTAGTAATACTATTTAATAATATTATGAAAGACCCAGAAAAAACTCCCCATTGGATGGGAAATGGTATTACTTACTTCCTCCGCAAAAATAACGAAATCAAAGACCCAAAAAACTACCGGCCTATAACATGTTTGTTTACTACCTATAAGATTTTCACATCTATTCTAGTGGAGAAAATATATAGGATGCAGACGAGGCTCATATGGATGCAAAGATCAGCTCCTAATTAATCGCATGATCCTTGAGAACTGCCATAACAAGCGCAGAAATCTCAGCTCTTCATGGATTGATTATAAAAAAGCCTTTGACAGCATACCACATTCGTGGATTCTGAAATCGTTGGACATTTTCAAAATTTCTCCTGTGATTTCAGATTTTTTAAAGTATAATATGTCACTATGGAACACGAAGCTGCAATCATATCATTCTAATGGAGAATTGCGCTCAAACAATATTAGCATAAACTGTGGCATTTTTCGAGGTGACTCACTTTCATCACTAGTTTTCTGCATAGCACTAATACCACTCTCAAGTGAACCGAATAAAACAGTGTATGGCTACAAAATTGACAACAGGAAAATAAGCCATCATACCCGTCATACTCCACAGTGGAAATCTGGGTGTCACAGTTTCGGACTGTTCATCTCGAGGTCACAGATAAACCCAGGTCAGGACGGCCAACTTCCGAAACCACAGAGAACAAAGGCGACGCTGTATACGTCATGATTCTCGAGGACAATCGGATTTCAGCAAAAGTCATAGCTGAGATTTTGGAAAATTCCTACGTAAGAGTTAGCCACATCATCCACAAGATTCTGGACATGAGAAAGCTCTCCCTAAAATGCGTAGTAAAATGCCTGAACGCAGAACAGAAGTCCATCAGAATGACGACATCAAAGGCGATTTTGGACCTGTTTGTGGCGATAGAGGCTAAATTTATGGCTCGTTTATTCACAATGGATGAAACTTGGCGTCATCATTATGATCTCCAGATCCAGCAATGATCTTCAGACCAAGCAATGATCTCCAGATCAAGCAATGATCTTCAGACCAAGCAATGATCTCCAGACCAAGCAATCAATGGAGTGATACCACAGCGGTTCACAGCGTCCCAAGAAATTTCTAACCCAGAAGTCAGCAGGAAAGATTCTGGTTTCAGCGTCCTGTTACAAAGACGGAGTCCTCGCCACAAAATACCTGCCAATGGTCGCACCATCAACGCACATACTAAATGTCTCTGTTGGACGAACTGGCTGAAGCTTTGAAGCAGAAATACTGTGGTGAAGCTGAGCCATGGTGTCCTGCTTTTGCAGGACGAAGCACCAGCACTCATAGCACATGAAATTCTACGGAAAATACGCGACTTTAACTTCGAATTGGTAGACCATCCATTCTTCTGATTTGGCCCCATCTGATTATCACCCTTTTCTATAACTGAAGAAATATCATAAGGGAACGAAATTTCATTCCGATTCGGAAATTATCGCTGCTGCAGTGGCTTGTTTGGAAGGCCAACCTCCCGAGTTCTTTTCACAAGGCTTGGAAAATCCGAAGAACCGCTGCAATAAGTGTGTGAATCTCAAAGGGGAATATGTTGAATAAAATCAAAATTAACTGAACTTCCTGTATTTTCTATCACACAAATCAGGAACTTTTCAGCATTTCGTTGTAAAGAACAAGAAGAAATATCGCAAGCCATTTTGCCCAACTCTTTGACATTGCTAACAACTAACCGCTGATCTATCTATCTATCTATCTATCTATCTATCTATCTATCTATCTATCTATCTATCTATACACATACCTACCTATCTACATATAAACATTCATATACCACCTCCCCCACTCACATAGGCGATCAAGGTTTCATGCAATAACAATAATCGACATATCTGGAAAGGCAATGAATTTTAAGCGGCATAATTTTACTTTATTGAGTACTTAATAACGTACTTTGAGTGTATGTGTGTGTGTTTTAGTGTGTGTTTGTGTGTGCATGCGTGTATGTGTGTGTGTTCTATACATGACTTGGCTTTAAAATATATGCATATATTTATCTTCAGGAGGTAAGTCTTTGAAAAGGGATTATATATATATATATATATATATATATATATATGTGTGTGTGTGTGTGTGTGTGTGTGTGTGTGTGTGTGTGT
>NC_068982.1:173969228-173969814 GCF_001194135.2 Octopus bimaculoides | reverse complement strand
ACACACACACACACACACACACACACACACACACACACACACACACACACACACATACACACACACATACACACACGCACGCGAACGCAAACTCTTTACACATATTTATAGACACTGATATGCACTCGCTGTGCATGCGCATATGTACCAACGCTTATTCGCATACAGACATAAACAGATGCAACCATATATTAATTCATACAGCCAAGTACACATTAAAAGACAGTCACTGCAAACAGTACGTAAACGCTCGCTCATAAATCTGAAAACATTAAAATACATGCGCACATGGATATATGTAGATATTGAAATATCTCTATCTATCTATCTATCTATCTATCTATCTATCTATCTATCTATCTATCTGCCGGTCTGTCTATCTATCTATCTATCTATCTATCTATCTATCTATCTATCTATCTATCTATCTATCTATCTATTTATCTATCTATCTATATGTATATATGTATATATAAAATTTTTTATTCAATTTTTATTCATATATATACATAAACATACACACAGGCACACACATATATATACACACATAAATAGCGTGAAGGAGAAGGGTGAGAGAGAGGGTTAA
>NC_068982.1:173962595-173968160 GCF_001194135.2 Octopus bimaculoides | reverse complement strand
ATATATATATATATATATATATATATATACATACATATATATATATATATATATACCCACACACCCACTCAAACATACGCACGCACACACATACACGCGTATATATATATATATATATATATATATATATACATGTGTATGTATATATGCATACATAAATATATATGCATATGTGTATATATATACATAGATGCACAGTTACACTCTTGCATACACAAATTTATATATCCTTATGTATTTACTTATACAGTGTAAATATACAAGCATATACGTACACACTTGTGCCACCATGAGTGACTATGGTATATAGAATTACAGGAAATACATCATGGAGGATTACTTAAACATTCCATGCTTGTTCAGCCGCCAGTATCCTTCACTTTCCATCACTCATCATCACCATGTCCATACACCGCCGGAGACTCGGCTCCCCGATTCTTCTATTGTGATACAATGGAAGTGGTTGTCTTGGAGGAAGTACATGCTATAAGTGACCACCATAGTTCGTTTCCAATGTAGCAAAGTTCCAGGGAGAGAGGGAGAAAGAGAGAGAAAGAGAAGGAATGGGAAAGAGAGAGACGTATCACCTGCAGTACTTGATCCGTACTTTATTTTATCAACCCCAAAAAGAAGAAAACAAATTTTACTTTGGTAGTGTTTGAACTTGAAACACAAAGAACCGAAAGAAATATCGTGAGGCATTTGTTGGACCCTGTAACAATTCTGCTAATCGGCAGCTTTTTTTTTTTTCATTTCTACTTGCAGTTAATTCTGTTGTTCTTGTTACTGATGAGATAGTTTGTGCGCATGGTGACGGCAATCGGAATCGCACTTGTTATACCGCTGAAGGCATTGATGAATGAACGGTCCCACTTTGTCTAACACAGAATTTGAAAGTCCCTTATAGATCTATCATATATTTACCCGTTGTGGTCTCGTCTTATTTATCCGATAAGCACTGTAGGACATTCAACAAATTTGAAGATCGTGTGCGTAGGTTCACTGCGTTTAGTCTATTGTGTACCAACACAAAACATGAGCGGTAACATATACCAAACTCCACTTTGTCTTAAAATATCGCTTAATAAATTTATGGCAAATTTAAGTGAAACTGTTTTGCTATTTGTGCAAGTAATAACATTACGAAAGGGATGAATATCATACATTGCAGCTTGGTTTCCTTTAAGAAATTATTGGATGATAAAACTCAGTAAAATAGAGGGGGGACAGAGAGAGACAGAGACAACCAGACAGGCAGACAGGGAAATAGAGATAAAGATAGTTAGATAGACAAAGATAGATAGATAGATAGATAGATAGAGAGAGAGAGAGAGAGAGAGAGAGAGAGAGAGAGAGAGAGAGAGAGAGAGAGAGAGAGAGAGAGAGAAACCATGGTGTATAAATTACAGAGTGGTTAAGTCTGTAGAAATGATAGGGTGTTGAACATATTCTGTGTTCGACAGCACCATTCATCACTTCAAGGTTAATTTAAAAAAAACAAAAACTAATGGATCGAAAACAACTGAAAGGCCGACGTTGAATCATACAAGATTCTACCGTTTAACGTCTGAATTGAGAAATAATTGTTTATACATACATACATACATACATACATACATACATACATACATACATATATGTAGATACACACATACGCGTATAAACAAGCACATAGATAATACTTGTGTGTATATATTTATGAATGTATTTACATATAAATGTCTGTGCGTGTGCGTGCGCGCGCAATGAAGCTTTCAATTCTTTTATATAATTCTTTATATAACGTTTTCCCTAAGCAAATAATTAAATCCTTTTCCGACCAGTTTCTATTTCTTAACAAATTTATTTTCCATCATATAATACATTTCATATTCTTGGAAATGAAATAATATCCTTGGAAATGATATTATTTTCTCATATAATCCTTATTAGAATATTTAAGTTTAATATTTATTTATGTAAGACACAATATATCCTTACTTGTATCAAACTACAATAATCTACTTCAGTCAAAATACTAAAGCACATAACCTTCAATTGCCCAGTGGGTCACTTTTAGTTGCTATGTAATACAGACAAAGGTCATTGCCTACAATACCTAGACATATCCCCGTTCAGATCTCCAAATCATCATAGCCACTACCATTGTTATCACAAATAACATATCACACACCCTTCAATCAAGATCTGCAAGACGAATATCAGGAAAGAAAATGATGTATTTCTATACATCACACCTTAGAAGCACTTTCACTTCTCCAGTTAGCCCTGCATGCACTGAAGGTCCTCTTGCCAAGAATGACTGTGATGATTGAAAAGAAGGTAGGACAAATAACTATGCTTAATAATATGGAATGCTTTTAAATTTTTAATCTTGTTCGACACCATGGTGAAGAGGAGTTATATAAATGCAAATCCATTTTTTTTGTGTAGAGACATCCAAAATTTTACAAATATCTTGGAGTGAAGCCTGGTTTTTGTCAATCTTAAAACTATGACGTATTCGACACTTTTCAATTAAAAAATGACACTATAAGTAGAACTTCTGATGATGCCATCCTTTTGCTTAAAATTCTGATGACGCAACCGTTTTACTTAAAGTTCCACAAGACTCTGCCTAAGATTTCCTTCTCTACTCAATTTCTCTGACACTTCGCATAAAACCACTGTTAAAATTCTCAAAACTCAATAGGGTGACAGATCTTGAAGGTATCCTTTCTATTAAATGTAAAGTGTTCCAGTTCAAGATTATATCCTTGCCAAAATATTTAAGATTTCACTCTATACATCTCATTTTCAAGTATGGTTCATCTAATGTTCTCTCTATAGTACTCACACTCAAACCCCCAAAGATCAAGGAAGCAGTCTTAAATAACTTCCTTCTGAATCATTTTAAGTTTTTACTACCATCAATATGGTACCATCGCTACAGTTCCCAAAGAACAAGATCTGTTGGAAACCCGCAAATGTATGTCACGTATCTTGTATGTTACTGGTAGTTCATAACAGAAAGGTCTGTCTATGTGCACCAGCTGTTTCACAATTTTCTGACAGTGCCTTATTTCAGTATGTTCTATTACAACTCTCTTCGGCACTTAGTCCAATTTTTTAATGCTACATTTGGTCATAACTCACGCAGTTTATATAAACATTTCTATAAAACAAAATTCTGGAGATGTCATAGAAAGAAAACGACGGTTTAATACATGCAATAGAGCGTATAACTGTGAGATTTTTAAATATGTTTTTTTTATTTTCAGTTTGAAAGATACCTTATTGAAGAGTCATTCCAGAATAACGAAGATCACCACGGAAACCATCTCGGTACTAACAGCCAATAATGGTTTGCTGTTATTGGCCGTTAGGGTTAAAGTTTTAACACACGTTTGCATATTCGATCTTTGAAAGGTTTTCCAACGACATCATGTAAATGCAGGTTATAGAAGTGTGTACTCTATGGTGAGATTTGGATTTAGAAAGATCTCATCCAATGTTTGATTATTGTCATCAGACATCGATGGGAGTTGTACGGATATGATAACACTAATACTTTTACAAAGAGTCATTGATACTGCGATGACAGTATAACATTATTCAGCATAGATACAAATTGTGAAAAGTTGGAAAAGTAAACTGAGGGTTGTAAAAGAAGAGAGTCACACCTTCAAATAAATAGACCAACTCTAATGTATATACAAGCGCAAGGGGTGTGTATACGTATATGCAAATGTATATGTGTATATATATATATGTATATATATATATATATATGTGTGTGTGTGTGTGTGTGTGTGTGTGTGTGTGTGTGTGTGTGTGTGTGTGTGTGTGTGTGTGTGTGTGTGTGTGTGTGTGTGTGTGTGTGTGTGTGTGTGTGTGTGTGCGTGTGTGTATTTATGTTTTATGTATATTTCGAAGACTTGCAAGCAATGTAACTCCTCCTTCCAGACAATTTCAGTGCTCTCTCTCTTTCTCTCTCTATCTCTCTCTCTTTCTCTCTCTATCTCTCTCTCCTTCTCTCTCTCTCTCTCTCTCTCTCTCTCTCTCTCTCTCTTTCTCTCTCTCACACTCTCTCTCTCTTAAAAAAAAACAAAAATGGAAAAATACCGAACGGTAAATATTAAAGAAAGTTTTAAGATAAATGCATAACATTTTTAACGGAAAATGGAAGCTAAACATGGACAAAGAAGAAAAAAAATGTGTAAACAAAAGTATAGTTTGAAAGTTGAAAATTACAATGCTAAATTGAAACATTTGAAAGGAAAACAACAGAGGACCTTTTAAATAAATTCTTATAATTTGACCACGCTTCCTTCACACTATAGCGTAGGTTATTTTTCTATGGAAATACCATCAGTTGGTGTTAGTTATTCCGCCATGTTTGTCTGTATATTTGTTTGATATTGCCCCCTCGGTTTGTGAGACAGCCAGACTCTATATAACATTGTAAATAGGCGTGGAGACCAGTGTAACAGGCAGCAAGTAATTTATATCGTACCCAGACAGCTCAAAGGAGATTAACCACAATGCTTGTCATCAGCAGGTGAAGAAGGGTGCTTTACTAGTATTTTCCCCTTTCTACTTATAGTTCTTTTTTATATTACTTTTCTTTCTTTTCTCTGATTCTTTCTTCCTTTCTTTCTCCATTGCTGTTGTTACTGTTGTTGTCGGCGTTTATTTGCTTATTTGTTGTTATATTTGCTTTAAACATGTATGTGAGCTTCTGACACCTTCTGTTGAGAGTGAAGGTATGGGCGTAAGACCTCCAATAGGGCTACCGTCGTAATAAGGTACCTATAAATGTCACTACCGAAGCTTGTCCATCCATCAGATTCCATGCCTCACCCCTGCGACAATCGCTTCTATTTTCTTACCGACATTTACATAGATTTTTCCCCTTTTATTTATTTACTTATGTATTGTTTGTTTATATTGCTAGTTTCCTTTTGTTTGTGTCATTCTTTGTGTATTTTTTCCTTTACTTCGTTCACCTATCATCAGATTTGTAAACAAAAAGTAATAAACAAATAGAAACACACACACACACACACACGCACACACACACACGCACGCACACACACACACACACACATAAACACACACACATAGACAAAAGACAAAATAAAACCACACTAGTTTCGGTGTACTCAAAATCACGTGATAAAAAATGACTTGCTGAAGTTAAAATATATATTCTGACCATCACTTTATTTATTTATTTTAGTATATTTTATTTTTATTGTCATTTGTTTGATTGTTTATTTCCTTTTTTAATGAAACATTGATTTCTCCGTTTCGTTCCTAGCGTTGCCTGTTTTTCAGAGTCGCTGTTCAATTACTACCTGACACCTTTGTGTCAATTTGTTTTGTAATTCCTCCTTCCACTACGTACATAAAACACATACGTACAGGCATGCATGCATACGTACGTACATACCTACGTACATACATACATACATACATACATACATACATACATACATACATACATACATAAATACATACATACGTACGTACATACATACGTTCATACATATGTACACCAGAAACCTTTCTTTAAATATATAT
>NC_068982.1:173959396-173962113 GCF_001194135.2 Octopus bimaculoides | reverse complement strand
AGAGAGAGAGAGAGAGAGAGAGAGAGAGAGAGAGAGAGAGAGAGAGAGAGAGAGAATGGGAGAGGAGAGACTACTGTAATCTCCGTCGATTTGAAACGTCTTCATGTTTGCAGACGGCGTTGCTTATTCTCGAGCCTACAGCATGGTCACATAACAAAGTAGAAATAGCAGTCAAATTACCCTCAAATCACGCTCACATTGGGAAATGTGATCTTTGGTAAAGTAATACCGAAAGAGAAAGAAGGGATGGCCAAATACTGAACGCCAGTGATCATTCGTCAGTTTGGCAAGATCTGACTTTTGACTATAAAATAGCAACTGGAATACCAACAAAATAACAAGAACGTCATTTCAAGACAAATATTGAAAGTTAAGAATATTAAAAAAAAAATCAATAGGGGTCTCCGTGAAACTTTGTTAACCATGTATGCAACACTCAAGCGCTAATGAGGGAAAATTTTTTAAAGAAATGCCTGCATGCCCAAGCATGCAGAACTCTTCTAATGATATCATCGATGTTGTCAAAAGGAATGGCTGCCGTCTTAAAGGCCGATACAACTCGGCGCTAGTGTCGTTGTATGAATTGCTGCTAGTTGGCAGAAAACAGGAACAAATACTGCGGGATATTCGATACTCTAACAGTGCTGCTTTTCCACTGTCCTAGATCGGTACTTCTTTATAAACTCCGAGAGAATGAAAGATAAAGTTGATCTTGGCAAAATTTGAAACAGATTACAGAGAATCATAACAACTGAGAGGCAGCTTTATAAATGTCAAATCAAGCAAAGACAGAGGCAAACACTAGCAGAAAGTGTAACATTCTCAAAACTTGATAAATGACGCATCTTTTTTTTGATATCCTATAGAAACTGGTGTCGTCTAAATAATGACTGACCTTGTTCCAATCCACACAGATCCACTGTCCTATTCTACACCTAATCCAACAGCTTAAGCAGAAGAAAAATTATTATCCACCTGGATACGACTCTAGTCAATCACAGAGCGCTTATTTTTTCCTCGTTGTTGGAGTGTAGGAAACGAGCACTTAACTACTTGTGAGGTAATCGCACTTCAGTTTATTGATATTGCAGCTGCTATCTATAGCTATGAAGTAACTTAAACTGCATTTAAAATGAGCAAACGACAGCGCCTCTAGTTAGTCGAACGCTATACTACATATAGCAGGCAAATTACTCAGATATATCATTCCACCATTTTAAAGAGACATTAGATAATGTTGTCGTAGCATTCCTCTCAAAAGAAAAAAAAAAGAAACTATTTAACCTTGGAAGTTTTTGATCATAATTGTCAATGTGGGCCAACCAAGCGCAAAACATCAACAACTAGAGTTGAAATTATCAGCTTGCTGATGACAAAATACCCATTTCTAATCTCTGTTGGTTCTCAAGTATTCCATTAAATTGGTCAACCCTGCTTGGAATCAAATTCGAACGCCTTTTACGACACCCTTGAGGAAATGGAAGGTGTACGTCAGTAGGTCAAGTGGATTGCAATTATAAAGGAAATCTCGTTCGGCCTAAGAGTTACATGAAGCGGACACGAGTAGTTGTAATACTCAGTCACATCTATGCTTTTTTAACGAGTTACTAGTTCAGTTGATCGAACTACTGAATGAATGCATATCGAAATTTATGGAGTATTTGTAATATATTTTTCATATGATATCTATTCAAACTTTATTGTCCCTTCGTCGTTAGCGCCCGATACAAATTACTCAAATTCATTACCGAAGATTGATTATATTTAAAAGTATAAATCGACGAATCTCTAAGTGTTGTAATTTTATCAGAAATTTATCTAATAATAAATTTATCAAAATAATAGATAAACGTATGAATGAATGAATAAATGAATGAAGATATCAATCAATCAACCTAGCTACACCGTATGCCAAACACTGATTCTGTTAACTGATATCTCGAAAGCATTTTTCTAAGAATATATGTCAATCTTTCAAAAGCAAGAAAACAAACTTTACTCAGTTCAGAGCATCATCGCAACACACAACCTTAAACATGAGCTGCTCTCACATACAGCCCTCACATTTGTTCCAGTTCTTGGGTCTCATTGTCACCGACGATCTATCCTGGCAAAATCACATAAATATCATTGTTAGAATCGCATGTTAGAATCGCACCCTTTCTCTTCTGGACCAGAAAATATTTCAACTCCCTATCATCCTAGACCAGGTCTACAAAAGGTTACTCGGCTGACTTGGTATGGAATCTCTGACAAATACGCTTTGTGAGTGACAACATCTGGTCAAAAAGTGAGCTTCATTCTTTACTATCTCTTCTATAATGGTCTCTAATGTTCGGTCTCTAATGTTCGGTCTCTAATGTTCGGAGCTGGTTGGATTTCAGCCACCGCTTTCCTTGCATTCCCATCTCAGTCATTTCTCTTATCATCACACTTGCCCCACATTTGTCAGTCACCTTGTCCTTCCTTCACAGAACTTCGAGCTCTCAAATTTCTTCCCTGCTCATATCTTTACAATATATCCAAGACTAACATTAACAGCATAAATCTCACCGTTCTGGGAGAGCCTGTAGAGGACAAAAGACATTCCACTTCCTCTAGATACAGCCAGTAGAAGAAAAGAACACATTCCTGAAGATACTCAACATCAAGTTGTTTAATATATTGAAGGAACAGATAGGTAGACAAGATTTGAGGAACTTTTTTTACAAGCGGCA
>NC_068982.1:173955057-173956886 GCF_001194135.2 Octopus bimaculoides | reverse complement strand
CACACACACACATATATATATATATATATATATATATATATATATATATATTGTTGTACTTGGGGATGGTCATATTGCCAGTTTAGCCAGTATGTATACATATGTGTACATATATGTGTGTGTGTGTGTGTAAATGTATATATTGTGAGTATGTATCTGTGTATGCATGTATGGATAGATGTAAATATTTATTATGTAGCTACTACGATATAATAGTAATAATCTTCAATGTATAAAATCAAGTGTGCGACGATGGTGATGATGATGATGATGATTATGATGATAATGACGGCAATGTGATAATGAAAATAATGAAAAATAATAAACTATTGGATTGTGATAATAGAAGCAATGATCAATAACACAAATTCAATATAACGATTACAACCACCATCTTACATTACATTACAAATATCTACTTGATTTAGGTGTGAATTTAATTTGTTTACCTTCACAAAATTCAAACAAATCTAAGGAATACAAACAATTGCTATAAAATATATGGCCACACAAACATTTATTCAAGTTTGCATGCATACAGGAGCATAGTGTATGACTACATGCGAACATAAAGAAACACTCCGACAGCTGTAGGTAGACAACAGACGCATGGGAAAGAAAAGAATGCGCACATACACAAATAAATACATACAGATGTGAATATATATATATATATATATATATATATATAGGCGCAGGCGTCGTTGTGTGGTAAGAAGCTTGTGTATGCATGTGTGGTAAGGCGGCGAGCTGGCAGAAACGTTAGCACGCCAGACGAAATGCTCAGCGGTATTTCGTCTGCCGTTACGTTCTGAGTTCAAATTACGCCGAGGTCGACTTTGCCTTTCATCCTTTCGAGGTCGATAAATTAAGTACCAGTTACGCACTGGGGTCGATGTAATCGACTTAATCCCTTTGTCTGTCCTTGTTTGTCTCCTCTATGTTTGGCTCCTTGTGGGCAATAAAGAAATAAGAAGCCTTGTGAGTGGATTTAGTACACGGAAACTATATGTATATATGTGTGTGTGTATGTATATCTATTTATGTGTGTCTGTGTCCCCCCCCCCATCACTTGAACTAACCGAGGTTGGTATGTTTATGTCTCCGTAATATATATATATTAGGATACTACATAAGCACCTGCTTCGCTAAACGTAGAAGTCGAAATATTCCTAAGCCATAGAAGAATCACTAAATCCTTTCCACTTCAGGCACAAGGTCCGAAATTTTGGGGAAGGGGACCAGTGGATCAAATCGACCCAGTACGCAACTTGTACTTAATTTATCGACCCCGAAAGGATGAAAGGTAAAGTCGACCTCGGCGGAATTTGAACTCAGAACGTAAAGACAGACGAAATACTGCTAAGTATTTCGCCCGTCGTGCTAACGTTTCTGCCAGCTCGCCGCCTTAGAAGAATCACTAAATTAATACAGGCATGATAGGAAAGAAATTTCAGTGAATAAGACTAGCGTCTACCGTTACGAAGGATGCAGAACGAATGTCAGTTAATCTGATATCATGATTTCGAATTTAGCACCAAAAGCACCCGATTCTCTTCAGTCAGATCTGCAAGAGACACCATGCCTGTAATTCGTCTGGGTGACCTAGCACGAGTGAGAAAATACGAAATACCCAGTGTACGGAATACCCAGTGACGGATTACTCAGTGAACAGACATGCTAGCCTATCATTTTGGATTTCCCAGAAACAGCTGTAAGATTTCAAATTCACCTTACCCTAATTAAATTATAAATGACTTGAGATACTCGTCCTGCCTTTGTTTTTGTTGTCCTTTTTCCTGTAATACAATGTGTGTGTGCGCGTATAT
>NC_068982.1:173954223-173954861 GCF_001194135.2 Octopus bimaculoides | reverse complement strand
TATATATATATATATATATATATATATATATATATATCATGGCGTTTATGTAAATATGTAAACACACACACATATATATATATACATGTACACACACACGCACACATGTGTGTGCATTAAATGCAAGTATTGGGTATAAATGTTATAACACTTACAGGTACCAATATAGGAGAGTATCAATTGCAATTTGGGCGACCTTATCACTGATTACACGACAGATCGGTCCTGCAGTTAAGTCGTGTTAGTTTCTACTATTTAACTGGTATCACATGGGGATCACAGTTAATTTCACAGTCGTTTAGCAAATACGCTATTTGACTACTGTCTCACATACTCAAGTATTATACTTTAATTTGATATTTAATAAGTGCAATTATCCTAAAGAATAGTTATAAAGTCGATGTTAAGATTTCAATATAATTGATATACGATATTGACAAGCACAAATCTAGAATATCCTATCCACGGGTGGTGTGTGATGTAACTGGTTGTACGGTTGACTGGAATTCATTACATATAAAACTCTAGTCTCATCGGCATGCGTTTTGGTTCTTGGTTCCACCACGCGCTTACACATACACACACGTGCGCTCACACACATGTATGAATATATGCATATGTATATATATGCATATATA
>NC_068982.1:173952131-173953880 GCF_001194135.2 Octopus bimaculoides | reverse complement strand
TATGTATATATATTTATATATATATACTTCCCCACCTCTCTCTCATACACATGCACATACATATATACATGGATACCTTCGTACGTGTGTAATACAAAAAACCTCACAATCCCTTTTTCCTCTCTCCCTCTCTCATACACATGCATGCATAGAGATGTGTGTGTATGTGTGTGTGGGGTGTGTAGCCCTGATATTTTATTGAAGCTTTAAGTATCCTTTGTGATTAAGTATCTTGCTTAGATGAATTAAGATGATATTGCTAGGCATCATGAGAGAGTATTTGTCACATAGATTTTGGTGTGTTTTTAAGCATCCCGGATTAACATTTTGATGCTGTGGAACCCTTGGAAGGTATTTTTCAACACCATTTGAAGACAGTTACTATTTTTTATTTTCGTCCATAGATTAATAAACTCTTTTTATCCTCCTTGTTTGTTCTCGGTAGGTTTGCATACTTACCACTCGTGAGGCCAACAACTGATACAGAATATGTGTTTAAATATGCTACCAACTTTAATACAACGGTGGTTGTATTAACTAACTTATGGTTAATATTCCATATTTTCCTACTTGTAAATATCCGAAATTCGTTTTCCCTATTTAATTAATTGGTATAGGTATAGAAACTTTTATTAAAAAAAAAAAAAAAAAAATGCTGATGTGTCGTTCACATCCGCCGATTAAATATATCGTTTAGATGAACTGAGACTGTAAGCTCTATGTTCACGTCCATCTACCGTACAATTACCAGTTCACAATTATCGAGGCAGTTGCAAGTTTGCAACGTATTTACAATGTGCTTATATTTGGTTAATTTACACTGCCTACAAAAATACAGACATACTACATACGTACAACTGCTTACAAAAATAGAGATTAATGTATATTTTTTTATGTTCATAATTTTTTGCTTACAATATTGAAAGAAATATATATGCCACCATATGAAAAACGTAATCTCTCCAGAAACACCTATCAAACAAGGAGGATTGCAGAAAACCGAGAGCGAATATCTCAAGAGATAAGGGACATGAGACTTTCTCAAGATCAGCAAAGGCATGCTGCAGCACCTCAGATGGAGTCTCAAGATAGAAAGGAGAGGAGACTTTCTCAAGATGAATAAGGGCATGCTTCAGCACGTCAGATAGAGTCTCTAGATAGAAGGGAGATGAAACTTTCTCAAGATCAATAAAGGCATGCTGCAGCACGTCTGATGGAGTCTCAAGAGAGAAGTGAGATGAGACTTTCTCAAAGTCAGCAAAGGTATGCTGCAGAACATTAAATGGAGTTTCAAGAGAGGAGGGCGATGCAACTTTTCCAAGATCAGCAAAGGCATGATGCAGCACTTAATGGTGAGTCATTAAAACAACGTTTAGCGCGCTAGATTACACAGAGGTCCAAAAGAATAACTCTTAGAAACAGACCACGTAGAAATTCGTTTTTCATAACTCCTGGAGCTGCCTTCAAATATGATCCATCCCATTCTTATAAAAATTATAATTCTTTTTTCATTGATGTGCTGAACTGAAATTATCGTTTCTATAAAGCTTTAAAATTTACTCCGAAAGCGTTTTGTCATCAATGCTGCACTTTCCCGTCTCACCTGTTTCAACATAACTGTAATATGTATATATATACAAACAATGCCATTTTAACACTGAGCATGCCGGGGATCTCTGCTAATGTATACATATGTATGTTTACATATGTGTGTGTGTGTATATATATATATATATATATATATATATA
>NC_068982.1:173949121-173952121 GCF_001194135.2 Octopus bimaculoides | reverse complement strand
TATATATACACACACACACACACACATATATATATATATATACACACACACATATACGTAGCGTCAGGCGTGGCTGTGTGGTAAGTAGCTTGCTACCAAGCCACATGGTTTCAGGTTTAGTCTCGCTGCATGGTACCTTGGGAAAGTGCCTTCTGCTATAGCTTCGGGCCGACCAAAGCCTTGTGAGTGGATTTGGTAGAAGGAAATTGAAAGAAGACCGTCGTATATATGTGTATATATTTATGTGTGTGTGTTTGTGTCTGTGTTTGTCCCCGTCGCCATTGCTTGACAACCGATGTTGGTGTGTTTACGTCCCCGTAACCTAGCTGTTTGGCAAAAAGAGACCGATAAAATAAGCATCAGGCTTACAAAGAATATGTTCAGGTTGGATTTCTTCGACTAAAAGGCCGCTATCAAATGACCGAAACAAGTAAAAGACTATGAGTGTACGTATCAGGTCGCATAATATGGAAATAAACATATAAAGGTATAATGATTTAAATAAACATTGATATTTTTTTCTTACATTCAATAGTTTATATATATCGTTATCTCGACTTCCCACTGTCATGTCCTACGCAAAAAAAAGAAACCTATACTGCTGCTCAGCGAGTGTGTGTGCTCATGTGAGGATGCGTGATATTTCATTTGACATGAAACATGAAGTAAAGACATAGTCGAAGCTACAGTTTGCAATATATAGAATATGTGCGTGTGCATGTGCGTACATACGTACAAGCACGTCATATATCAGTGTGTATGTATTTATTTATATACATACACTTATTGTATACACACAGATACGCACACAATAGCACACACACACACACACACACATATTTAAGCAAACATGTATATTGGTGACATGCACCAACTCATTAAAGATAAATACATCTTTTTACGTAAATCTCTTTTATAGCTTAAATCATGGAGTATTTTGTAACTCACACTCTAAGTATCGAATTCCTTTTCATAAATTAAAGGACTGATGAAATTTGAGCCAAAAAGTTGTACAATTAATTATTTCCACACGATTTTATCACAATCTAAATTTTGGTCGGAAATCTAACAAGAGGGCAGGCTGAAATAAATCAAAACTGTACAGAAATAACGGGAAGTGTATGTATTGCTGTTAAATTGAAGGTAGAACAAAGTTAGTTCGAATCTTCTTTATTTTTGTCTAGTGAACGCAATATTTTCGCAAACAAATCATTGGAGATATAAATTATTGTAAAAAAGGCAGTGCAAGGGGCTTAGAAGCTAACTGATATAAAACATTTAAGGTTACATAGAGATTTAAAAGGTGGAATTTGACCTCTATCAGAAGTTCATTTAGCTTGTCATTATTTCAAGGTTTATGGAATAAAGTTTTAGTAGCTTTTGAGAAACATTCACGTCAGTTTATCATCGTCACTGCTTATTGGCTCGAAATGCCGATACTTACACGACTGTTCAACTCGATAATTAATACGTATATCAAAATGAGTCTGCCTTGTTACAGGATGTGGAATGTATACAACTGTCACGTTATACCCAAACGTACAGACACCTAACACAACAGAACGCTACTAGAACACTATTCCTTCCCACACTCGCTGCAGGGCCAAAAAAATTGTACCATATCCTTCAAAATATGCCTTTGTCATAACGAAACTAATTTGAATCCCTTATGAAACGCATCCTCCTGGAGGTAAGTAGTGAAATGAAGAAAGCATTTATGAGTGTCAGACCTGGTCATCATTAAGTACGAGAAAATTAAAGCTATGTGATTCCATTATCTACTACAGCTGCGTTTCCCTCTCGTCACCTTCTATTGCCAATCAAAAAAAAAAAAAAAAAAAAAAAAAAAAAAAAAAAACATGAAGATATATTAGCTCTAGAAGTCTGAGAGGAAATGAATTTCAAAACAAGATGGTCTACCGAACCAACGAAGGAGCTTATACATGGTCATACGATGTACTAGAAATAGCAACAACTTCTCTCATAAATTGTCTGGTGAAAACTGGAATGCCTTTCATCTGAGATAGGCTTAATCAAGGCTGATGTCACATTAGCATAATTTTACCTAAAATCTCCAAGAAGTTAAGGAGATAAACAAAGAATATGCTGCCTTCACTTCCACTTAGAAGCTACAAAGATACCAGGAAGAAAGACTTGTTACAGATTTTGCTTGTGACTGTTTTATGGGGTCAGTTTTAATTTATAGACTAGTTTTATCAAATCCTTGTATATCTAAGGGCGAGAGAACAGGGAGAAGTGTCTGTTAGGGGTAGGGCTGAGGGAGTCGACAAAAATCATAGTGGGTATAGTCATAAAAATCAAGATTTATTTTAAGTAATATCATGAGATTTGGTAAAGGAAAAACTTAAATCGAGAAGTTAGCTTACAGTTACGGGGGCTGGCCACTAGCAGACCATTGATAATGAAACAGGGGAAATCTTATCATGTAGTACTATAGTTAAATATTTTAGGCAATACTGCTATATTGTACAAAGTTAAAGTTTAGGGTCATTCAGAGGATTTTTAAGAAGAATTATAACAAAAGGATAAAATGTTTTATGAATACTTTTGAGTATATACCAAACGTTTACCACAATAGAGGGAGAAAAAGAAATTATCCAGAAATAGTCTAATATTTATACATATTATAAACTTAAATACTAACTTATCAGATGATATCAGTGAATATTGATGAATTGGTATGTACTGGTATTTAATAAAAAGTACTGTGGTAAAAGAACATGCTAACTATATATTAATTTAATTATAATCTAAGCAGTTTATTTTTAGTAGTGAATATACCGGTATTGTTATATGTAAGCTAAGCATAAATTTATAGAGGTACAAAAATTAGATTTATTTTAAAAATGAATAAATAACGACTATTATAAAATAATGAAAAGAATTAAAATAATCAGGTCGGGCAGAACTCCATAGAAAAGGAATAAAACGATCGTACTGCATTACCTCTGGATATCCTTGTTGCTTATTTGGTATATA
>NC_068982.1:173947815-173948605 GCF_001194135.2 Octopus bimaculoides | reverse complement strand
TATATGTGTACAGGACGTCACCAACTGTGTAAACAACAAGAAATATGAAAACAAACGAGTAAAATACGCAACCAGGACAAATAAGCGCAGAGAAAAAAAAACTTCATCACTTGTGGGCTGTCTATCTGCTCCTCATCTCATTTCGAGCATTCAACGACAATATGAGTCTTCAAAGACAGTTATTCGCATAAATTCTAAAATTAAATTTAGGATTTATGGGGAGGGGGGGGGGTCAAATTTGGGAACAAAAACAGGACGGTGTAGACAAAACCAGGAAACCGAACGAAAACAAACATGGAAGGTCGTTAGACCAGAACGAGAGGAAAATAGTGAACGCTGCATATTTAACTCATTTGTTTTTGTATTTCATGTCTTTACACAGTTGGTGACGTCCTGTATCCATATATGCATATATATATATATACATACAAACAACACACTGAACAGTTAATAAAATGTTATATTCCCAGGTATCTACATTGCGTTCTATTCTATAAACTGCTGCATGTCAGTTTGTACAATATGGCCTTCGTAAGAAAAAGAATGCATGGAATAACTGGAGCACTAGATGTATCTATGTTTCCAAGTCGTCCAACAGGTTACGTTCTTGACATGTATTTACTCGCCAAGTTCTGACAAGAGACAACTCACAACAGTAACAGCAATAACAACAACGAAGACGCGAACAGGAACAAGCACTGCCACAAAGCTACCACCAACACCGGCACCACCACGATCACCACCATCACGACGACGACGACGACGACCACCACCACCACTGCCCCCACCA
>NC_068982.1:173940118-173947735 GCF_001194135.2 Octopus bimaculoides | reverse complement strand
CACCACCACCACCACTACTACTACTACTACTACTACTACTACTACTACTACTACTACTACTACTACTACTACTACTACCCAACAGCATTTATTTCCCGAAATTCACAAGATGAATTTCTGTATCCTCTATGCCAATGTGAAAGCGAAAATGATTCGTAGGTTGGTTAAAAATTATTGCCCTCTGGACAGAGGGTCGAAAACTACTGGAATGAATCATGGTATATTCCTGATCTATAAAGTTATGTATTAGTTAATTTTTCTGACTTAAAAATTCATTATATTTTGGGAGAATTCAGAAAATTAAATTGAAGCAAAATTATTTTCTTCCCCATCCACTCAAAACTTTTACTCATAAAGATTTCTGTCCAAAAAGTGAATCTCACGAGTATTATTATCAATATCAAGATATCCTAACTGCTGCTTGAGCACAGCTTAGCGAAACCCTCTTTGTTTTCATATATCATATTTCCATATTTGTATATTTTTAAAAGCGAGTATATTTCATTAAAGACACGTGCATATACATACACATATGCACACATATATCTGAGTATATAGGTATGAGGCTATATATGCATATATATTTAAATACATACGTGGGTGTGTGTATGATATATATATATATATATATATATATATATATATATATATATATATATATATATATATATATGGGCGTGTGTATGTATATATATATATATAAATGTACTTGGTTTAATATAATTTTCTTTTTTAATCTATGTGCTTAGGTAGAGTGTGAATCATGCATAGAAGCAAAGTGACATAAGTATATGTCTGTAAATGTGTTAGAGTATGTGTGTGTTTATCTGATTGTGAGTATTATGTGAACATGAACACATTTGCACGAATTTAATTAACACTTTATCACTGATATTTATAAGATTTTGTAACACATTAGATGTCAAAATAAAAATAAAATATAAAAAATAGATATAAAAAAACTTCTTAACCGTGTGTATTTTTTTATTATTTATATCATCACATTTGTTCTTTTCTAAACACGAAGCGTTGATATGTCATTCTTTGTGTATATTTTTATAGGCTAGACAGAAGAGAAGGAGTGTCTATTTAATTTTGAAAGACCCCCTAGAATGGTGAGATGGATACAGTTGATAGTCAATTTAAATATCAGTAGGTCGCGGCCCATAGAAAGAAAAAAGTAACCCAGCTTGGGCAGAGAGAGGCTCCCACAGGTTAGGAGTTCTTCTATAAAAAAGACTGAGCTATGATATCTCTGTAGCACTAAATCTGTCTGTTGATCGCACACTGTTCTTTTAACTGATTATGTACATGTCAAACGTCTGTTCAATTAGGGCTTACCTGAAGCTAATTTACCACCACAGCCACTACCGCCACAACCACCACCATTATCAACACCACTGTCACCCGCTTTAGCACTGAGTATGTGCTAATCAGATGAATTGCTTTCTTTTGTACATAGTTTAGAACATACTTGTGCGTGTAACAGTAGTACAATATTATAATGGTCGTCATTCTTGTTCTTTGTAGAAGTCTGTGTCTTATCAGAGTTGAAGCATTTACTGGCCTTAAATGAAAATCTTACCTTATGTAAGGCTGTGTTTGGTCAATGTTGTATATATTATGTTGACACAAGAGATCACCATATATAAAATCTAGCATTTATATCAGTTTTGAGAACTGTCTTCATGGGTTGAGATGTGAAGGTATAAAGCATTTTAATATGTTACTTTATCCTATCAACAATATACTACTATATGTTATTTTCTCGGATGAGTCATCCATTACCTTATTTCCGATTACCGGCCGAGTATACGTGTGGGGACAGCCAAAAGAAGCATTTGACCCAGACTGCCTTCTTCCAACTGTTCAACATGGAGGATCTGTAATGATCTGGTGGGGCTATATTTTGGAAATCCGCCGGCCCAATGGTTTCCCCAATGGTTTCCCTTCATGGCAGAATTAGTAGTCAAGACTAAGCATTTTATCTGGCCACTATAGTCCCCAGATCTCAATATTATTGAACATTTATGGTGCATTTTAGAAAAACAAATAAGGAGTCGATATCCTCCACCATCATCACTACAAGAACTGGAGACTGTTTAGCTGAAAAATGGACAAAAATTCCTTTGGAAACAATTCAAATTTTGTACGAGTCCGTACCTCGTAGAATTCAAGCTGTAATTACTGCCAAAGGCAGTCTTATCCCATATTAAAATAAAATTTGTTTGAAATTTTAAGGTGTTTCCATTATTTTGTCCAACCCCTGTATATGATTCTATCTTCTACTAATATATGTTTGATCAGAGTCTTCCTTCCAGGGTCGATAAAATAAGTAGTTGTTCAGTATTGGGGTCAGTTTACTCGACTCTTTTCTCTTAGCTTTGTGCTTATGCGAGAAATGATTAAGTGAAATGATCGATTTTCAACACCCAATTTTACAAGTTGTTGACTTTGTGAAAATGCAGCGAAATCAAAAGTAAATTCCATATATAGAAACCCACATTTGATTTTGATAAGTTATAGGAGAATTAAAGTCGGATAGACTAAAACTAACGTATGTCCAGTATTCACATAATGTCAGAGAAATTATGGAAATTAGGAATACTACTAGCGCAGTGCGTCTCAAACATGCCGGAGTTATTTCAGTATGAAATATATAATAAAGGCATAATATATAATAAACCGATGACTTGTATCAATCTTCGTCTTTCTGTTTTTTGAGGCTGGTTAATTTCTTTGTGACAGAGAACTATTTATTGTGTTTGACTTGCAATTTCCTTTTGTATATCTCAAAAGTCCGAACTACGTCCGAACTACTCTTTCTTATATGTTTTGCCTAACATTCCTTTCTCACGCTAATCGCTGCTCTTTTTCGTTTTTCCTTTTTTTTTTGTAAAAATCTTCCTTATACTTCTCTTTACTATGATTTTCAAAATAACGCAAAAATAGATCACCTTGAATACAATAGTGACGATAGAAAACTGGGTAAGTGACGAATACGTGGAATAAAAAATTCTAATAACTCGATTCATCTATAGATACCTATGTATCTATAGAGGATCTATTGTTTGAGAATAACAGAACCAACAAGCGTACACCAACAATGAAATTCAAACGATCGCATGAATGAGAAATGCAGAGAGTGAGGTCTGTGTTTTGAGAGATGAATGCTGATAGTAATCCAGTTGACACGAGACGCGGTATTCAAAAATGGATCAGTAAACGAAAAGCCTACGAGCTTAATAGTTAACCAGTTAAGAACTTTGGTTGACAATGAATAGCTGTCAACCGAATCCCCTTATCTATCTATCTATCTATCTATCTATCTATCTATCTATCTATCTATCTATCTATCTACCTATCTATCTATCTTCCTTCCTTCCTTCCTTCCTTCCTTCCTTCCTTCCTTTCTTTCTTTCTTTCTTTCTTTCTTTCTTTCTTTCTTTCTTTCTTTCTTTCTTTCTTTCTTTCTTTATTTCTTTCTTTCTTTCTTTCTTTATTTCTTTCTTTCGTTTTCTTCCACTCGGTGTAACCCCGTATCTTTCCAGTGTCATTTCGAAAGTGTGATAGAATCAACTTTTGAAAAATGTGACATGTAACGTGGCCTTTTATATGAAGAGGTTACTTATGTAACCATCAGGATTTCACGCGAGTCTCGACTACAATACGAATTGCAACATTATTATAGTTGCAAAGTTCGGTAGAGTTTACATGCTTTTGTTTATCGTATCTTGTGCTCTACTTTGCGTCGAAGTAATCGTGTGTTGTATGTGGGATGCCGAAATCCAGTGTGGGTCTTAGATTATTTTGGGAACCTTTCTCTTGTATGCATTCAATTTAAGACCGATTCTCGCCAGAATAAAACAAAAGGCTTCAATACAATATATATAGGAATGCAATGCAATGGTACAGAAAAGAAAGAAAGAAAGAAAGAAAATCAACTCCACTGCAGGATGTACGCAGTCAATACGGAAATGATTGGGACATTTTGAACAATATTAATAACATTCATTATAACAATCTTAACAAAGCAGTAAACAGTAATCAAATTAAAAAAATTTAGGAGAGTTACATCAGAAACAAAGGATGTTATTTTTCGATAAGGTCTCTGGTAACAGAAAACAACTGGATATGAAATACCTGGTTATGAGAATTAATTTTTCTCCGCAGGATTATGTAGTTCGAGATGGTGCATCTCTCACGGTGTTCTTCATCCAAGAGCAGGTGTGGAAGAGGATAATCTATGTCTGAATCGTTAAGAACAGAACATGGTTGTAACTCTCTGTGATATGAGAAAAGATAGATCTTATATAGATCGAAGTAGTGCTTACGCCTACCGTATGCCTAGTTTTTAAAACTAATGGTAAGGAAAGGAAGCAGTCTGATCTGGTACATCATTAACTGGTTCCTCAGTATATGGAACTATATACTGTGAAGGCAACAGTAAAGGATATTAGTAATGAATTGATCTTTGGGTCATTGTCATGCTTTGTTGCACAACAGGGTCATATAGCAAATGATAAGATATATGGTCTCGTGGCATCTAATTGGAGATGCAGGAAGTGCTGATGATTTCTGAATATCTGTAGTAGTTCCCCGTTGAGAGTGCCGAAGAGAAGTCATAAGATTGGTGGTGTAAAGTAGACTTATAAACTCTATATCTGATAATAAGTTTTATTCGAATTCTTTCAACCATGAAGAACTTCAGAAAAATGGAACAGCAAAGCAATCAACAACAGCAGGCGACAGAAAGTACATTTCTTGTTGCTTTGGCAGGAATTTAAGACGAAAGAATATTAGTGATTATCACACAAATGACTTTCCATACAATGCAGCATTTAACTACCTTTCAAACCAAACAAGTATTCCTTGAAGATATGTTTCGTTCAACGTCGAATGTGTTTATGTGTGCTTTTAAATGCACCAGGCTCTACTACGAGGAGTGACAGTGGGGTAGAGTCGAGGGATTCTCTGGCGCTATGTTAGGGTGTCTCATCTATAATTGATTAGGGTATTCATATGCGTTTCTTTAAATGAGAGCATTCCGAGTCGACTTCTCTGAAGAGTGGTGTTGCTGCTGAGAAGGAACAGGGAAAAGGAGGGTATAATTGACAATTTCTGTTCCAGAACTCTGCAAAAAATAAAGCTAAAGGCTTTGTCAAAGACGCTCATCAACAGTTTTGTCCTCGCCACCGGGACTCAGATCGGAAACGCACGAACCTTTTTGAAAGAACAAGTTGAATAGTAACTGTAATTTTTCGTTTATCGTTTAGTCAGGACTAAGGAGTAGTACACATGACCTTTGCAGATCGTCCACACGCAAACTGGGGTGAGATCGATACAGTTGACGTTCACTTTGAACAACAATTTGATGATGATGATGATGATGATGATGGCAATAATGATGATGTTGATGATGATGATGATGATGAGACAAATCTGAATGATGCGGTTGATGATGCTCAATAATAATAACAATAACAACAACAATAATTATAATCAATGATGATAATGATGATGATGATGGTGATGATAATGATGATAATGATGATGATGATGATGATGATAAAGATGATGAAGATGATGATAATGACGATGATGGTGACGCTGATTAACACAGTGGTTATGTTATGAGCAAGCCATTATGTGTCGTTGTTATGGCAATAAGGAGAACAATCCTGCCTCTTAATAATTGATTAGTTGATTTATAACGGGATCAATCTTACGATTAATTATTTTCCAACGCATGAGAAACAAAACAATACCAATAGCAAAAAGGGCTTATAATACGTCTATTATAGAAGCCGGGGATCTGAAGGCAATTGGCGTATAATAATCGCATAGTAATGAGATTGTCGTGGTCATTGTAGTATAGCTGGATAGTGGGTGGACATCAATGGAAAATTGGCTAAAGACACCAACGAGAGTTGATAATTGTTTGCTTGAGAGTCTAAACCTAGCTACAGTGTGAATAAAACATCTTGGCTTTGTTGAATTAATTAATCTAATTATGGACCTGTTTAGCATTGGTGATACAAGGCTACAAAATATAGGGGAGGGAATCATCGATTAACTAGACAAGAGCAGTTTATTGGTACTTTATTTCATGGAACCCGGGAAAGATAAAAAAAAGTGAACAAGAAAAAAAAAAGAAGGCACAGGTAACTCCGATGGGATTGGAACACAAAACGTAAAAGTGGTAACGAAACGATACACAGAAGTTTGTTCAACGCATTCATGAATAAACAAATTCACCAAATATTGTTTTTGAAACGTTGACCATGGTGATATTAGAGATGATGATGATGATGATGATGATGTTGAGGAGGAGAAGGAGGGGGAGAAGGAAGGGGAGGGGAAAACGATGATGACAAAGGGGAAGAAGATGTTGGGGATGAGATGGATAATACGTCGACCGTATCATTCGCAGGAAAGAGGTAGGATCTGAGAAAGTTAATAGTGTAAGGAATTACACGACATATTTAATGTAGTAGTAGTAGTAGAAGTAGTAGTAGTAGTAGTAGTAGAAGTAGTAGTAGTAGTAGTAGTAACAGTAGCTGTAGTAGTAGTAGTAGTAATAGCTGCAGTAGTAGAGTAGCAATAGCTGCAGTAGTAGTAGTAGTAGTAGTAGTAGTAGTAGTTGTAGTAGTAGTAGTAGTAGTAGTAGTAGTAGTAGTAGTAGTAACAGTAGCTTCAGTAGTAGTAGTAGTAGTAGTAGTAGTAGTAACAGTAGCTGCAGTAGTAGTAGTAGTAGTAGTTGTAGTAGTAGTAGTAGTAGTAGTAGTAGTAGTAGTAATTGTAGTAGTAGTAGTAGTAGTAGGATAAGTAATAGCGGCAGTAGCAGTAGCAGTTGCAATAATTTAAAAGTAGAAACATGCTGGCAATCGAAGTTCAGGATCCATTTCTCCAGATTTTTCTTCCAAAATCCTTATTTAAATCGATGTTGTTTGTATTGTAATTTTAGTTCCAGTTCTGCCCATTTGAACAAATCTCTTGATCAACGACATTCCAGCCACGACTGTCCCTCATTTTTGTAAGTATTTAGAATAACATTATCTTTTGTGTCACTCCTTTATTTCTGAGTCGACGAACTGATTTGAGGTCGAACATCTATACAGAAAATTCCTTGTTAGATCGTTTCAAAAAGAAGGAAATGACACCTGTCGAGTGTATGGCACATATAATGACATGCATGATGAAATACTCATTTGGTTACAACACTAGTTAAACCAAAGTGCAAGCAGTGCACAATCGTATTCTTGTTTAGATTTATATTCTAAAACATTGCAAAATAGATTTCACAAAATATTTGTAGCAATGTATCTTGAGCTAATTACGGACAAAATTCGCGTAACAAAACAGTGGAATTTAATATCGCCCCATGATGTGTAAAACGTTATGTGTTGTGAAAACACTGATAACTAAAGGTTTGCTATAACTATAGAATAAAGAACAAAAAGCGAAATGAACATAGGCACACTTACATAACACAAACACAAAATCATTAATGAATTAGCAGAATCTCAGAAAAATAATTTTGTTAATTCATTTTAATTTGTATGTGTGTGTGTGTGTGAGTGTGTGTGTGTGTGTGTGTGTGTGTGTGTGTGTGTG
>NC_068982.1:173938383-173940108 GCF_001194135.2 Octopus bimaculoides | reverse complement strand
AGAGAGAGAGAGAGAGAGAGAGAGAGAGAGAGAGAGAGAGAGAGAGAGAGAGAGATCATAGAGTTGACTATGAAGCACACTAGAACCTAGAAAGTACATGAAAAGGTTACAGGTGAAAGCAACACATACAATAATATGTATCTATAAAATTTTTCGTCGTACAAGTCGAAATTTTCCCACCAAAATTTGCTGCGGAAAAAACTACTTGCAACGAAAAATATGTGGTAGAATAGTTATTCGTGACAAAGTGGAACGATTTATATGATGAGTATCGCCTTAAACATTGATATATTCACTGAAAAATCTCAACTTATATACTACCTCAACTAGAATACCGGAAAATGCGGTAGGTGTTAGATGCAATACGCGTTTTGTGCACTGAGTTTTCCACAAACAGAAACATGTTCATACACAAAATGAAATAGCATATATACGCACAAAATGAAACCGCAAAGTTGCAAGAGTTCCACAATATCGATTCTGCATGGTGAAGACAGAGTATGATTCCCTTAGTTTATAGTTACATAACTCGAGCCTCAAATAATCACAAACATTATTTCAACTCACAGTGAACGAATTCGATGAAATCAAATATGGTTTAACGAGTCATTAAGGTATGATAATATTAAATTTGATGTGATGTTCTGAACAAGCATGCAGAAATCGTTGCAACTTCCACAAAAGTAGATTATGGAATATTGATACATGATACTGGGTTGGCTTTTAATGATACAGAAGTGCATTATATAATCGTCATTGTTATAACTGGACATGAAAATGTTTCTTGAAATTGGAAATAAAATTCAGAATTAAGCAGAAATTAAACTGTAGCTGTCAATATTATAGGGGACGACTGAGACAGACGACTGACACAAGATAAAGAATGAGAGAGAGCTATAATTAATTTATGAAATGATTCTATTCTATTCAAATTGTAACAAGCATCTTCATTGCTTGGAAGCGTCCATATCTATTGTCTGTTTGTTGCAAAGGAAAAGAATTTTAATCTCTAAATGTGTAGTCGAAATTCTAGAGGAATATGTTGACAGTAACATTTAAATTCATTTTGATGATGATGGGGCTGATGATAATAATCGTGGTGACGATGATGATGATAGTCCTGATGATACTAGAGGCTGGTAAAGAACTACGTTTGAAGAATTACTAACAATGAAATTATCACGAACCAGAAAGTTGCTTAGCAGACTAGTGTTAGATACCTGAATACAATACAGGTATTAAAGGTAAAGAAAATGATTTCCCACTTTATTTGGTAGAGATAGCAACGTAAGGAATTATGTGCCAGCTTGAGAATTACTCTATAGTCACACACCCCTTACGAATATTCAGCAACTTGCACGGTGATTTAGCGTGCAAATGGCTGCAAGTTCCAAACAGATGTGTAACATACACAAAATTTTCGAGGGAGATCATCGCGACAATACGAGACAAGGGCGGACCGATGAAATGCAGGCACAATCTATGCGACAGTTTTTTTTACAAAGTATCCATAACCAAATATTGCTATAAGAAATTAAATATGACATTTTACGTTTGCTTGTCCTTCTATCCACTGATTTCGAGGTGTCAAATGAACATAAACAAACCAACACTGACTGTCCAGAACAAATACAAAAATCACACACTAATACACACACTAATACACACACACACACACACACACACACACACACACACACACACACACACACACACACACACACA
>NC_068982.1:173934350-173937688 GCF_001194135.2 Octopus bimaculoides | reverse complement strand
ATATATATATATATATATATACATACATACAGATATACATATATGTAAAGTCCATCACTTTGGTGGTAGAATAAGAATCAGTTGCGCAGCAATTAAAAATACCTTGTAGTATTTTGTTACGTTTGTTTTGGGGATTCAAAACCCTCTGGATGTCTACTTATGCATATTGCATATATCATGTATCAGTGACGAAATGAAATCAATCCGTTCCACATGCACATTTAATGACCACGTGAAAAGTAATGGCCGTCACACAATTTCCTTTGTCTTTCCGTATGGGTTTATATTATAATGCCTGAGAAAGTAATCAATAATTTATGTTAATTTAGTGTACCGGTTGGATGAAATAACATGTCGAAGTAAAGCCTTCCACTATATAGATTCGACTGTCTATAGTTTCTGATTTTAAATAACAGTGTATAAAGGTTTTTTTTACAATGTGGGGTCGTAATGCCCATTCATATATACAGTCTTATATATATATCAACTTTAGGGCGCATGTAAGTGATGCACATGTAGAACCGTGTTGTAAGTGCATGTATCATGGACCAACATCAGCATTATATCCTCAACAAAGTAAGACTCAGTTTCGGCACTGCGGGCCAACGAAATTTTGGATAGTTTTAGTATTCATGTATTTGAAGCAGTGTTATTTCATTCTGTAGTAACTGCTAGATGGACGTTTCTGCTTTTGACGTAGCAGGTAAACGTTGACAGCACTCAATTGATTCGGGTATCTTAATATGTAACGATACTATACAGGGATAAAGCAATCTATTTCGTACTATTCTGCCCCATAAACAATTTTGATCGTTCGCTTAATATATCTTTATCAAATTTCTAAATACATTAACTGGTGCAATTCAGTTAAAAATTTATCTCGAGTTTCTACTAAGTAACTATTTCTTAAATAACTGTAAGGGTGGACAAACAACAGATGTATATGTTGATAATCTACTACTGAACCGGAACTGATTGTTAGCACCATTGTTCACTTTGCAAAATGAAGTCTCAAGCAGAGCGGAAAAAAGAAACAGACAAAAGAAAAAAGGCGCAGCAGCAAGAACATAGTAATCTAGTAATCTTCACTTCAATGTCATATGTTGTGGGAGACTGGAAAGGTGCAGCACAATTTACAGTCTGCCTTAAAAGGCTTCCATACTGTCTTGAAAAGCTTGGTTGAGACCAATCATTTTATCCATTCTTGCTAGTTTGGAGGTTAGTATTCAATGCTAATCCCTGGAGACAGAATCAATGAGTGTGATCATATCAAGCAATCCACGTGTATATCCTTAGTGTTCATTGGTCTTTTTCTTTTCTGAAATTAGTATTAGATGAAATTCGTATCTGCAGCGCTGTGTTTAGATCTAAATTGATACTAACCCATTGCGTTGAATGTGTTCATCAAGTAAATTATGAGTCTAATACACACGAGCCAGTATCTTACCAGTAAAGGATAGAAAGAAGAAAGAAATCCCCGTGACTGTCGTGTCTGATTTATTGGCACATTTTATACTGGTTCACAAGATAGGAATCCTTAAACAACTAAGTAATAATTTCATTTGACAATATCTAACAGAATTACTCTGTGAGGTGTGTGAGCAAGTACTTGTTTCCGTACGTATACAGTTCTCTTGAATTAGCATCTTCACCAGAAATTTTGCAATAGGACAGTTAGAAGTATATACAAAATGTTCAGTGAGGGGACCTGTCACTCTGATTCAACAAATATAGAATCAAAAGAAAAGTCTCTTCCAAATACTGTTGACGTATTCAGCCTAACGTTTTCTTGCGTTCTTGCGATCACGTGTAAGTATTTTAGCTTTAGCTAACAACGATGGAACGGTGTTATCGGATCTGGGTCAAAAGAGAACATTCGACTCGTGATGGTGAATCCTCTTGCAATGAGTGCCGGGCCTCTGTACAATAAGCGGTGACTCATATGTCTGGAATAAGAAATATAAGTGTATAAACATGCCATAACAATCATTTAGGAACAAAATTAATTGGTTCCCCACAAGAGTTAAAAAACAAGTTATACATTCGATACGATGAACACTGACCACATTGTATTTTATTGCACAACACAGCAGAAAAAAAGAAAAACAAAACAAATAAAAACTGAAGTTGACTTGGAAAGCTACATGCAATATTACCGATTAATGTTTGAAAGACAATCGGGTCATTGAAAGACAGATATTTGTAAACATGGTAAATAGAATGTGTAGCGCGGATGAACAGCTCACAGCAGGAATGAGTTCCTGAATAAACCTCCGACACTAACAAGTACATACATACACGCACAAAAACACAGGAGCACACACACACATCTATACATGGTATATATGCTTATGTGTATGTGTGTGTGTGTATGTATGTACTCCTCTGTGTTTGTGTGTGAATAATGTGTATATATAAATATATGTGAGTGTGTAATGAGTATATCCTGAGTGTTTACGTACACACACACGCGCATAATAAAGAATATAATGTAATATAACATATGACATCTCTGTTGATGTCAAGGGAGTAGCTGTGAATGTAGAGGGTGTAGTGGTGGTTGTTGTATTGAACTGACGGTTGAGTTGGTAATGTTAATGGTGACGTTAGTTAGTGATAGTAGTATTTTAGCCGCAAGCCTCTGCCCATTGCGTGAGCCAAGTTCTACGTCTGTTGATAAGAAAATCCTGGCAATCAGATTGTGAATGGAGCCAAAAATGGTGCCTCATTCCATTTGTTGTCCGACACAGGAGTTGGGTTGTTAAGATTTCTCCTTCCGTAGCCTACAGCAGCAAAATAGGCAGCAGAGAGAAAAGATGGGGTATTAGAAAGAGACAGAGATAGAAAGGGAGGCCAACAAAAAAGAAAGAGATTGATAGATAGATAGACAGAGAGAGAGAGAGAGAGAGAGAGAGAAAGAGAAAGAAACAGAGAGAAATAGGGTAACTAAAAGGTTAAGGGAAAGAGTAGTAGTTAGAGGTGGATGGGTGGATGTAAGTGCATGTGTGTGTTAGTGTTCATATGTGTTTGTCTATGTGTTTTTGTGATAGTCTAGGACACAGAGTCAGAGGGTTAAAATGAGAATTGGGGAAAGAAAGAGAATTAGAAAAAGAGTTACTTGAGAGAATATGAGCATGATTGTATGTGTGTGCGCGCGTGTGTGTGTTCGAGTAAGTTTGCGTTACAGCGTGTTATCTGTTCAGACTAACCGTTTCTTTATGATTGTGTATGTCAATATGCAAGTGTATATGCATGTAAGTATGTATGTATATACTTATATATATGTATATATATATATATATATATATATATATATATATATATATATATATATATAT
>NC_068982.1:173932959-173933657 GCF_001194135.2 Octopus bimaculoides | reverse complement strand
GGACAAATGTCTTCCATAGAGTCAACATGACTTTTTGATCCCTTGTACGGAATGTCCTCAGTATCCACCCCGCCAACTGCCTGAACTTTGCTGTCAACTTGACAATGTGCATGTGAAATGATGCATCACTATACATGTTGATGCCCAGGTCTCGCACTGCTTGTGGTTCTGGGATTGCAGTACCTCCAGGTCCTGTGTATGCCAGTTGGGAGGCACTGGTGGCCTTGTAGCGCAGTACTTGAAATTTTTCCGTATTGAACTGCATATTATTTTGCTCTGCCCACTCATATATTACATTTAGGTCATTCTGTAGGCTTACAATATCATCAGGATTCTTTATTGCCTGAGATAGTTTTGTGTCATCGGCGTAGCTAGTGACAGTGGCTTACCGAGTGACCGTGGGCATGTCCAGAAGGGCCACTATGAACAGTAGTGGCACCAGGACAGTTCCTTGCGGAACACCGCTCAATATTTGCGTTTCCCTAGATAGTTCTCCATTGGCTGCAACTGTCTGACTTCTATCATTCAGGAAGTCATGCAGCCATTCTCCTAATTTACCAGTTATGCCAAGGTTTCGCAGCTTGTGACATATCAAGCCATGATCAACTTTGTCAAAGGCTTTTGCAAAGTCAAGATATATCACATCAACATTTGAATGGTCAAGTAGCTGCTTCAGGACCCAGTCATAATGCTGCAAG
>NC_068982.1:173929257-173931012 GCF_001194135.2 Octopus bimaculoides | reverse complement strand
CACACACACACACACATATATATATAAATATATACACACACACACATATATATATATATACACACACATACACATATACAGAAACATACACAAACGCATATACACATAGACACACATGCACACACAAACGCACACACACACACACACACACACACACACATACAACTTAGGTTTTCTCGTGTGATTACCTTCGGTTGTAAGTCATTAACGCAAGAAAAGTGGAAAATTCTTTAAATTTTGCCACAGTAGAAGAGTAGGTGAAATAGCTTGGTCAAATGACCAATGAAATACATTATCAGCAGGTAATCAACTTTTGAAAGGAAAGGGCGCGTTAATCATAGCAACAGACAACCTAGGAATAGGCCTAGCTATACTTTCAATAGTCAGTTCAGGCTAGGTAGCTCACAGGTGTCTGATAAGCCCAAACTTATCCTTCCTAACTCTAGCTTTAGTAACGCTATTAGACGTGGGATGCGAACTAGATGTAATCTGGTTTAACCCAGCCTTTGCTCTCAATTTTCAGAGTAGGTTACCTGAGCAATTTATTGCTTTAATGGAAAAACACGTTCCTATTTCTAATATATATCAAAACATTTTTATCCCCACTCTATTAAGCTGTCCTACTCGGTAATATGTAATATCTCCGCTGTCACAATGATAAGAAATTACTCCTTCTATTTGAGTGTACAGATTACAATATCTTCATGACACCCGTGAAGCCTAGACTTGTGTGTAACAATTCTGCGGGCTTTCTTCAGTCTGGAGGAGAGACCAGTATCCACTATGAGTGGGGCACACAACTCTTTCTCCACATAAGGGTCCTGGAGATATTTCTGTACCAGTCGACAGTAACATACGTAATAGAGGCAGTGGTGTTAGTATTAATGATAGCAATACTTACCTTGGCAATCCTCTCAGCTTAAGCAACTCAGTGTATCAAAACATCACGTATCTCGCCAAAGCATGAGAACGACTTTGTAATTGTAAATATCCGTCTTGCTACCCGTTGGACAACAAATATTTCGTTTAGTAGTGTTTTTTAATAGAGTGGGGGGTAAAAAAAATTTTCTATATATCAGAAATAGGAAAGTGTTTTTCCATTAAAGCAATGAATTGCTCAGGTATTTAGTAAGAATGTGTTTATGTGGGTGCTTGGAACATAGATTTTAAGGTGAATATGCATAATCCTTATGATAGCTTTCAGCCAGAAACTAAAGCTATTTGCATCTAAAGTTTGTCCAAGACCATTTGGAATTTGATGCGGATTCGCTAAATTACGTTATTAAATGATCAATTGTACAACGCGCAAAACCATATACTGGGCATACTAAAAGAGTTCTCTTTGCATCGCTGAAATTTTAGCTATTATGGAAAGTAATGATAGTATTAACCAATATGGTGACCTGATTATGAAATGTAAACATCGATTACGCAAAACGTCCTTAAGATATAAACTTCAATCGCCCATTAATACTTGTCTATCCTCCTAATTGTTTTACCTATACTTGCTTACTTTTCTCATACCGATAATTCACTATTGCGTTATTATGTATCTTCAGTAAGGTCACAATAAACGTGTACTTGTAATGTCTTATGAAAACTATTGTGTAACGTAGTTGTCTATGTATGTATGTTGATACGTTTTATATTTTCAGCGTACAGATACATACACACATACGTACGCACACACGGATACACACACATATCTATCTATCTATCTATCTTATATGTATATATATATATATATATATATAT
>NC_068982.1:173924679-173929230 GCF_001194135.2 Octopus bimaculoides | reverse complement strand
ATGTATCTACATTGGGTTGGCAACTAAGTTCCCGCCGTTTTTTTTATTTAAATTTTTTAAAAGATTTAATATAAAATAACAACTAATTAATCTAGAATGTATTCACCCTTGTTGTTTACAACTTCTTCCCAACGTTCACCAAGATTTTCAATACCTTGTTGGTATAAATCACCCGATTTCGACTCGAAAAATTGATCCATCCAAGCTCTCAATTCTGCATTAGTATTGAACGAAACTCCGCGCATAGCATTTGAAAGAGATCGAAAGAGTTAGAAATCCGTTGGTGCCACATCAGGAGAGTACGGCGGTTGTGGCAGCACTTCCCCGCCATGCGTTTGAATGGCTTCCTTGGTCATATTGGCGATATGAGGGCGGACGTTTTCGTGCAGCAGAACTCCATGCTGTCGAGTCGTTCTATCTGTTGAACATAGAGTTCCGCGTTGACCTTTTGGTTCCGTTCAAGCAGTTCGTAATGGATAATCCCTTCCCAATCCCACCATACGCACAACATCGGTTTACGCGGATGAAGATCTTGTCTCACGTACGGTGTCGCTTGTTTACCGGGGCTAAGCCATTCCTTATGCTGCTTCATATAGATGTACAGGCACCGTTTTTCGTCGCCAGTAACAATTCGATAAAGAAATCGGTGCTTGTGTCCACGAGTTGAGCGGTGATGAGCAAGCAAACCAGCGGAGATTGTGGTTCGTTGATTTTTGTGGTTGTCACATAAAGCATGCGGAACCCATGCTCCATATTTCCGAACCTTTCCCATCAAGTGATGATGCTTCTCTATAGCAGTGTGGGAGCATTCCATTTTCTCTGCCAGTTCCATTGTCGATTGACGAGAATTTTCGTACAAAAGTTGGTTTAATCGCTCTTCATCAAACTCAACTGGACGGCCAGAACGAAGTGCGTCTTTGAGGTCAAAATTTCCATTTTTTAACTTGGCATACCAATCACGAGCGGTTCTTTCAGCTATGGCACCCTCTCCATACACAGCACAAATGTCGTGAGCAGCTTTTGCGGCCTTCGAACCTTGATTACATGCAAAAAGAAGGAGGTGTCGAAAATACTCGTTTTTCTTAACTTAACTTTCCATTTTAATGATCTGAAAATAAACAAAAATTAACTGAAATTAACTAGAAAAAAAAAATAGATTCCAAAATAATTCAAAAATAGAATTCTCGTAAAAATAGATTCCAAAATTAAAAAAAAAAACGGCTGGAACTTAGTTGCCAATCCAATATATATGTTTATGCATTTCTTTATATTCTTTGCATGATTTTTCTATACAAGTATGTATTCATATTTTCTTTGGTTTATTTATCTAGTAATTAATTTTTTATATATCCACCATTTTTATATACGTGCTAGTACTTATGGCTTCGATAAGTTTGAGCTTGTAAGTCATCTATCTTAATTGAGTATGTTTTACTTTATGCTTTATCTTCTGCTACAAATTTGGTGCCGTAATTCCAGTTTTATCGCCTTATTTTGATAGATCTTACATCCTTTGTCCTCTCCGCGCACTTTCTCCAATGCCTATATCTTTTCTATTATATTTTTTTCTCTCAAATGTTATAATGAATTTGATAATGAATCTTATAGGTTACTTGCCCTAGCTGTTTTCACTTACCATTCTGCTGTGGCCGAAACCAGTAAACTTTTCATTTCTCTGCTTGCGACAGTATCAACTGAAGCTAATCCAACTTGAAGAAAAGCTAAACTGCATATGTATATGCTACAACTTTGAGATGCGTAAGACACGTTCAGATTGTCTTGGAAACGTATGTGGCTTGTATTTACCTTCCCATTTCCTACACCCTTTAATATATAACTGCACAATTAACAATCTTCCTTGTTAAATAGTGGGTTGTATAGTGACAAATATCTAATGGAAATTCTCATCTAATTTGATATAAGACGTGGTATATACTATACGGTGATGAATAAATCTTGTTTATCGACCATCACCTGCTTTATTTCATCTATAGAAACTGAATACATACTTGATGCTTACTAACTACTTATAACAAGATCTTTTCGGATCGCATTATTCGAATCTGTCTGTCTGTCTGTCTGTCTGTCTGTCTGTCTGTCTGTCTGTCTGTCTGTCTGTCTGTCTATCTATCTATCTATCTATCTATCTATCTATCTATCTATCTATCTATCTAACTATCTATCTATCTATCTATCTATCTATCTATCTATCTATCTATCTATCCGTCTGTCTGTCTGTCTGTCTGTTTGTCTATCTATCTATCTATCTATCTATCTATATACTATTAAATAATAGGAAATGGATTTCGTATTAGACCTTTATTAGGTACAACATATGTTTTGACCCATCAGTCTGAGTCTCTTCAGGTACACTGATAAAGATATCTCACCCGAGATTTCTAGTGTCGGCTGGCTTGTTGTTGTATGCCGATCATATTACGGAATGAATAAAAGCAAACAATATTATAGAAACGGAAAAAAATTCAACTGCGGATGATAACATCTAGACTAAACTGTGCCGGTGTCCTACTCGACATTTAAACATACTAATCGACGTATACATATTTGTCCAAATTCTTTGTGTGTGTGTGTGCAGACAGACAGATGAATAGAGAGATAAAAGATAGATAGATAGACGGATTGATAGAGAGGGAGATAGAGATAGATAAAGAGATTGAGAGAGAAAGAAATCGAGTGTGTGAGTGAGTGAGTGGGTGAGTGAGTGAGTGAGTGAGTGAGTGGAACAGAGATTTGGTGAACGAACGATACGAAGAAAATAAAGAACCATGGAATACGGAAAATGTTTTGATGGAGAGAGAAAGAAAATGAGAATAAGTAATACTGGAATATGAAGGAAAGGGTAGCATTGAAGAAATAAGTGATGCCAACAAGAAAAACAGAAGAAAGTAAAAAAAAAATGAGTGATATTGAAGAAAAATAGAGAGTGACTGCGGGAATAATTTACAAAAGATATACGGAAGAGGAAAGAATATAGATGACTGCTGATGAGAAATAGCAATAATAAAGCGTAGAGGGAGAGAGAGGCGGGGATGGGGATAGAAGACAAAGGGAGAAAGAAAGAGAGTATGCAAAAATCGAAATTTGAAACCGCGTCCCAAAGGCTACAATGCTGGATGATAATTCGCATTATCTGAAGACATCAGTAGTGAAAATATGATAGGTTGTGGCACGTCACAAAAATAGCCCGTGGGTAGAAATATATTTATTTATGTTATCGTACGCAGTCGTTCCACATCCGTAGAACGGCTAACACAGCAACAAACAACAACAAACATCCAACAGGCAAGAAACGTTAATATAAAGTTCAACAAACATGAAGAAATGTGACGGCGACATATTGTCGATATGAACAGTGATGTGATGACGGATGCTATTGGCAAAGGAGAAATAATGGATGTCGAAAGACTGTCATTTTAGAGACATAGAGACACATAACATATTTATGAATTTCTTAAACTACTGTTCTGTGGTAAGTAAGTAAAGAACAGTTGCAAACAGTTGGAACTTAGATGTATACACACGCATGTACATACATATACACATCTATCTATCTATCTATCTATCTATCTATCTATCTATCTATCTATCTATCTATCTATCTATCTATCTATCTATGTGAGTATGTGTCCAAAAAATAAGAAGACATGCGTCTGTATACATCTAAGTTCTAATTGTTCGCAACTGTTCTTTACTTACCCCTACTACAGAAGAACAGTTTCAATAGTTACAATTGTTTCTGTACCAACTCTACTTGCAACGCCAGTTTACGCAAAAAATCAAAATGAAAATTTACGTAATGTTTGCGGTTTTAGACATTAGAGAGGCACTAGATCAGATTTTTGTAAAAAAATTCGCTGGTGAAACCGCCCAGTTGTTGATAGCTTCAATCTTATTCCGTCCGTTTAATTTCGACTTAGGGATCAGTCTCAGTTTGCACAAGTACTCCACCTTAAAGTTTTCTGTCATTTCTTTCTTCATCAATTTATCGATTTCCCAAATCCCCAAGTACTTATAGCCCGTCTCTTTTATTCCATGTACTTCTCAAGATCTTTATTCACTGTTCCCAGGGCTCCGACAATTATTGGAACTTCTACCACTTTTTTCATCGACGACAACTGCTTAACCTCCCAAGCTAACCTGTCATATCTATCGACTTTCTTTCTTCCTTATCGCATACCTTGTTGTCTGCTGGGCATGCTATATCTATGATCCATCATCGTTTGCTTTCTTTCTCAGCTAACACTATGTCTGGCTTCCTATTCTATTATTATTATTATTATTATTATTATTATTATTATTATTATTATTATTATCATTATTATTATGATTATTATTATTATTTTCTCTTTATCACAGGTTTTGTTGGAGCTTCTGGAGTCTTTCATGCATAGCAGGCTTACTATCTTAAGCCTACGGTACCATGTTGTTCTTTCTTTTCAGCTATCTATATATATATATATAGTGTGTGTGTGTGTGTGTGTGTGTGTGTGTGTGTGTGTGTGTGTGTGTGTGTGTGTGTGTGTGTGTGTG
>NC_068982.1:173922612-173924584 GCF_001194135.2 Octopus bimaculoides | reverse complement strand
TATATATATATATATATACATATATATATATATATATGCATACATACATTCAGATACACACACATATCTGTGTTTGTATGTGTGTGTGTAATTGTGTATGTGTGTACAAATAAATAATATATTTTTATTTGAAACAATTTGATTCGCCTCCACGCGACTCAAAGTTTAGTAGGCTTCATGCAGAAACCTGCGAATCATTAAGCCGCATGCGGCCGAAACAAATTCTTCTCAATAATAGATGTACTCCTACGAAATTTGTTGAGCACCTCTGTCTTTCGTTTGTCCACTGTCCCCGTATACATACATACATACATACATACATACATACATACATACATAAATACATACATACATACATTTAATTAGAGGATATGTTAACCTTCAAGGGATTGCTGCATTTCAGGAAATACTGGTTCAATACCTAGTATTTTGGGGGAATGAAATTCCTTTAAAACAATAGATATATATATAAAGCATATTGTTTATATCCATTAGAAGAAAATGGAGATAAGGAAGTTAATAATTGTTTATTATTAACAAATAGGTCATCTTCGTTTCTTATAGCCGCTTCAATTAATACTCAGTAATTTAATTACAAATTTGTACTTTAAATTTAGAATTATGTGGCATGTGTATAATTTCATCAGACTCTTTCAGTAGTCTGCTGAAATGAATTGATAAGCCCACATATAACATCCAAAGGAACATCTTTTTGTCTCTGATGAAATTATACTCAAGTCACATAACTGTAAATTTAAAGTAAAAATTTGTAATTAGATTATTGAGAATTAATTGAAACGGCTGTAAGAAGCGAAGATGAGCAATTTGTTGATAATAAACAATTATTAACTTCTTTATCTCCATTTCCTTTTCTTCTGTTAAATGTCATATATGTGTGCGCATGTGCGTGTGTATGTATGTATGTATATAGGCGTGGCTTTATGGTAAAAAGCTTGCTTCCCAACCACATGGCTCTGGGTTCATTCCCACTGCGTGTACCTTGGTCTTTTCCTATAGCCTCGGTCCAACCAAAGCTTTGCGAGTGGATTTGGGGATTTGGTAGACGGAAACTGGAAGAAGCCTGTCGCAAGTATACATATGTGTGTGTGTGTGTATCATTTTGTATGGGCTTGTACCCCTATCATCACTTGACAACTGATGTCGGTCTGTTTATGTGCACGTACCTTAGCAGTTCGGCAAAATAGACCGATAGAATAAGTACTAGGTTTAAGAAAAAAGTCCTGTGGCCGATTTGTTCTTCCAAAAAGCCCTTCAATGAGTAACTCCAGCATGGTACAGTCAAATCACTGAAACAAGTAAAAAGAAAAAAAGAAAAAGAAAAAAGGTATATATATGCGTGTGTGTGTGTGTGTTTGTTTCCGTGTGTGTGTGTGTGTGTGTGTGTGTGTGTGTGTGCTTATGTGTGTCTCTGTATGTTTATATGCGAGATGATCAGTCAAATGCAAAGAAAAGAAGATAAAAATGTTTATCTAGACCAGATTATAACTGTTCAGATGTTGTTGCTCCTGCTAAATGGAAGCGGGAGTTGTTGGCAGAGGAAGCGGTAGGTGTCAGTAGTTGGTCTCATTTATACGTATGAACAAAGGAAAAAGAGAACCGCAGAAAGAAAGAGTGGCATAGAGACAAGAATTTCCCCCAGAACAAGACTGTATTTTAGTGATCCTGAAATGATGAAGGCAAAGGTGACCCTGTGAAATGTGAACTCTGAAAGCGGAGACCGGAACTGTTGCCACAAAGTGATCTATTCGACGTTCTAAGAACTCTGCCAACTGACCGTCTTACATCTCTATAAAACATTGAATCGCCCAATTAACTGAATATGATTTAACCCATAATTAACCGGTATTGAATTCCATCTATCTTAGAGGTTGTATTAAGAAGTACAACTTAACAACTAAAGTCTGCGTTTGTGCATCTCTCTCACTCTCTCACTCTGTATATATATATATAT
>NC_068982.1:173920368-173922208 GCF_001194135.2 Octopus bimaculoides | reverse complement strand
TATATATATATATATATATATATATATATCTTTAAGCATGTACGGGAAGTCGCTATCGGATAAAATTCTATAGGAGGCACCATGAGTTCACTGGTATTAATGAATAGAAATTAATGAATGCTAATTTATAATGCTAAAATGCCTCGTAGTATTCACAAAATTAATTAATTACTAATTGAACACGTATTTCACAAAATGTGTCAAGGTATGCAGAATTTTAGAACTAATAGCAATATCGAAAATGTATAACTAACACTATTGTTGTGCAAAGAAATAAAAATCTAAAAAGCGAAATTTTCAGGTATTGTTCAGATTAGCATAGCTGTTGTTGTTGTCATCAAGATGAAAAACCACCCACGCGCGCGCACACGCACACTCATACAACATATACACATATATACCACAAAAGATGAGAAAAGTATAAAACGTTTATCTTATGAACTTTATTAACTTACAGCTGTTTGCACTGTAAAACAAAATGTGGTAGACTCGTAGTTGGGTGCCTGATTAACACCTTACATTTTCATCAGAGCTTCAAACATGAAGTGCAATTTATTTGGGAAAATAAATACATTTAAACATATATTGTTGTTAAAAATTATATGCAATAAATTCTTTTATTCTTTTATTCACTTATGCGTTTCATCCCAAAGGCTGTGGGCAAGCTGATGCACTACAACAATTATCACCTTACCAATGACCGTTCGTTTGTGATTGGCTTTTGGTGAAGGTATGAGTTCGATATCGTTGAACGCTTTTGAGTTTCTTGCTGTGACATATGTTAAGCTGGGACCTTGGACAGCAGGAAGTCAAGTTGTTTCTTGAAAATCTCGACCCCTATTCCATGTAGAGCTCTCAGATGTTTTTGCAATGTATTAAATAACCGCGAGCCCTTGAATTCCGAGCTATTACAGTACATGTTCTTTACACTAGATGGAATAGCGGGGGATATTTGAAACAGTGTACTGACGTCCAGTGACCTTCAGAACAATGTAGCTCTCGATATGTATATCATTGCATACCTCTCCCGAATAGACTCGTAGCTTTTATAGCCTCTCCCAGCAGCGTAGCTGTTCCAGTGATACAAATCTTCAAATGTCCTCAATAGAGTCAGCATAATTTCGTATTTCCTTCTTCTGAAAGTTCTCAAAATCCATCTGGATACTCGCCAGCACATTGACACCATCTTGGTAATATACACATGAAACGAAACGTTGTTGCTGATAACAGTCCCCACATCAAGTACGGTATTTGACTCAGGAATTGCTGCTCCTTTTGGTCCAAAGTGTCTTCGTTGAGGCATGTTCGCACAAGCAAGCTGATAACGGAGAGCTTGGAGTTTTCCTGCAATAAATTGCATGTTGTTTTATTCAGACCAAATTGATTATAATGCATAAAATATCTTAACAATTTTAACTACAATTCCTAATATCTACATTCAACCCTTTTTTATAGGATTTGTAAACATCAAATGGATAAGAATCAATTGCGTCCATAGGCAAACAACGGTTGAAAAACCACTGCCTTAACTGGTACACACACACACACACACACACACACACACACACACACACACACACACACACACGCACACACACACACGCACACGCACGCACATACAACAAACAAACACACACACGCACACATGTATATATATATGACGGTCTTCTTTCAGTTCTCGTCTACCAAATCCACTCACAAAGCTTTTATCGGCCCGAGGCCACAGTAACAGACACTTGACTAAGGTGCCACGCAGTGTGACTGAACCCGGAACCATGTGGTTGGTAGGCAAGCTTCTTACCAGACAGCCACTGCTGTGCCTATATATACATATATATAT
>NC_068982.1:173918772-173919788 GCF_001194135.2 Octopus bimaculoides | reverse complement strand
ATATATATATATATATATATATATAGCAAATATTATCAAAGGATCTTCCGAGTCATAGGCTTATCAGTTTGGTTTACTGGATTCTATGACATATATTCTTCCTTTGAGTGTCTCAGGATTACTCAGTTACAACGAGAAATTAGGTGTTTTACTCAAGAACACAACGCGTCATCTACTCCAAAAATTGAAAGCACAATACTGCGTTCATGAATGTAACTCCCTAATCAAGTCACGTGCCTCCACCACACACACACACACACACACACATTTATGGATGTATTACGTAGGCGATGAGCACAAGACAAGACAACAATAGAGGAACGTGTTTTATCAAATGTAGTATTTGTTTGTCGCTTACAGAAAAGGGAAGTACTCGACGTTTCGGAAAAAAAATATAAAAGGGGAGAATGAATGAGAAAAAGTGGTTAGTGAAGAATTAGGGGTCAGATAAAAATTCAGGTAAGTTATGAAGGGAGAAAGTGCTGAGGTGGGATGTACGCATATAGGTCTGTGTGTGTGTGTGTACATTTATTCGTGGTACTCCATCGGTTTCGACGACGAGGGTTCCAGTTGATCCGGTCAACGGAACAGCCAGCTCGTGAAATTAGCGTGCAAGTGGCTGAGCACACCACAGACACGTGTACCCTTAACGTAGTTCTCAGGGAGATTCAGCGCGACACAGAGTGTGACAAGGATGGCCCTTGAATTACAGATACAACAGAAACAGGAAGGAAGAGTGAGAGAAAGTTGTGGGGAAAAAGTACAGCAAGGTTTGCCACGAACTCCTGCCGGAGCCTCGTGGGGCTTTAGGTGTTTTCGCTCAATAAACACTCACAACTCCAGGTCTGGGAATCGAAACTGCCATCCTACGACCGCGAGTCCGTTGCCCTAACCACTGGGCACACACACACGCACACACACACCACACACACATATACAAACGCACAGGCACACACACACACGATGGGCTTAAACATGGTTACGGTCATCCAAATTCTACTCTCGAGTTGCGGGAT
>NC_068982.1:173914393-173918589 GCF_001194135.2 Octopus bimaculoides | reverse complement strand
GTGTGTGTGTGTGTGTGTGTGTGTGTGTGTGTGTGTGTGTGTGTGTGTGCGTGTGTGTGTGTGTGTATCTATCCATTTGTGTTTATGGATGTAGGTGTCTCTGAATTTGTGTCTCCATGTCCTCTTCGTGAATGTTTTACCAAACGATAGTGCGTCGAATTGTAGGACATAATAACACTTCTTTATGTTCCGAGCTCTCATTATGCAAGTGCTATTTTTTACTCTCCAAGGGTCATAAAAATCCTCTTTGTGTGTGTATGTGTTTGTGTGTGTGCAGCGGGCTCGTTTTTCAGTCATTGAACCGTTCGAGCTGAATATCAGTTCCATTAATTTTTACAGTCTATAAAACTTATATAGTTTTCAGTCACTGAGTTTCTTTCTAGTTTAAACAACACAAACATGAACATCAATGCGTCTCTACAGTATTTCTGTAAAGTATTTCTACAGTTGACAGATGGAACAAAAACCAGTACATAACTGCGGCATATTGTATTGACAAATGTGGAGCGACAAACAAAGGTGTCAGTAAAAATTGATCAGTAAATGCATGTGATAGAATTGAAATACACAGGATACTTTGTTGTGTATTGCATTTTTTCAGTTACACGCATATACAGAGAAAGGGAGAGAAAGAAAGAGGGAGAGAGAGAGACAGACGGACAGACAGAGAGCTTGACACAGAGATAGAAAGAGGAAAGAGTTGAGGGGGAGATTGATATATGCATATATAATTCCGAATAAATAAGAAAAAAAAAGGAGAAAGAGAAGACGAATAATAATGATTTCAAATTGTGGCACAAGACCAGCAATTTCGGGGGAAGGTAAAGTTGATTATATTGACCCCCAGTGCTCCATTGGTACTTATTTTATCGACCTCAAACGAATGAAAGGTAAAGACGACCTTGAACGTAAAATCGGAAGAAATGTCGCTAAGCATTTTGTACAGAATGCTTCAGTTTTCGTCAGCACGCCGCCTTTAATAATAATAATAATCCTGTCTACTAAAGGCACAGCTCCTGGAATTATGGAGGAGGAGATTAGTCGATTACATCGACTCCAGTGTTCAAATGGTACTCATTTCATCGAACCCGAAAAGATTAAATGCAAAGACGATCTCGACAGAATTTGAACTCAGAACGCAAAGGCAGACGACATGCTGCTAAGAATTTGGCCCGGTGTGTTAGTGATCCTGCCAGTTCAGCGCTTTGATAACAACAACAGTAATAATAATGGTTTAAAATTTTGGCACAAGGCCAGCAATTTCGGGGAAGCAGTATAACCAATTACATCGACACCAGTGCTCAAGTGGTACTTCTTTTATCAACCCCGAAAGGACGAATGGTGAATTCCCCTTTGCGCGGAATTTGAACTAAAAACATACAGATGGAGGAAATGCCGCTAAGCGTTTTCCTCATCGTGCTAACGATACTACCAGCTTACCACAGACATTTAAGATGGTTTGGGTTAATAGATTTCATTAACCACAACGCTTGGTGTTTTATATTATCGACTACAGGGAGAGGAAATACACAGTAAGAAGGCGCAGACGTGGCTTTGTGCTAAGACATTTGCTTCTTATCCACATAGTTTCAGGTTCAGTCTCACTTCGTGGCACCTTGAGCAAGAATCTTCTACTTTAGGCCTCGGGCCGACCAGTGGATTTGGTTGACGGAAACTGAAAGCAGCCCGTGGTATATATATATATATATATATATATATATGAGTGTGTGTGTATGTATGTATGTATGTATGTGACAACAGGTCCCTTGCGTAGTACACTTAAAATCAGATGGTCCGAACACATAAGCAATATGGAGCTATGGCTAAGAACGAATCAAGTTTCGATTAGAGAGCAAATATTTAAGAAAAAGTGGAAGTGGATTGATAGCACAATTAGAAACGACACACCAAATGCAGCGAAAAGTGCTTAACAGTGGAATCCGGATGGATATAGAAAGACGGGTAGGCTTAAGAACTCGTGGCGTAGATCAACACAAAAGGAACTAGAGAAAGGGGGACATTCATGGCAGAGTATAAGTACAGAAGCGAGAAATTATGCGACATGGAATTCAATTATAAGTGGGTTATACTCCGCGTTGGGGGGGGGGGGGGTTAAAGGCAAGAAAGAAGAAAGAATGTATGTGACAATTGGTTTTGGTGTGCTTACATCTCTGTCCCGTAACCTGGCGGCCTTGCAGAAATAGATTTATAGAATAAGTATGAGGCTTCGAAAGAAGAGAAAATTCTGGGGTTCATTCGTTCGACTAAGTTAGTTAAAGTTATGTTAGTCGAATGAATTGCAATCAAAGATATAAATCCAGCTATTTTAAGGGAACTGAGCCCAGTGCTGTTGTTGTTGCTGCTGTTGCTGCTACTGCTACTGCTGCTGCTGATAATAATGACGAAGATGACTGTGATGGTGGTGATGATGATGATACCTGGTCTGATGGTTGTAGCAGTAGCAAATCTGATTGTAGTACTGGTATTGTTTGCTCTGGGTAATGATGATAGCAGCAGCAGCAGTAGCAGTAGTAGTAGTAGTAGTAGTAGTAGTAGTAGTAGTAGTAGTAGTAGTAGTAGCAGTAGTAGTAATAGTAGTAGTAGTAGCAGTAGTAGTAGTAGTAGCAGTAGTAGTGGTAGTGGTAGTAATAGTAGTAGTAGTAGTAGTAGTAGTGGTAGTGGTAGTAGTAGTAGTAGTAGTAGTAGTAGTAGTAGTAGTGGTAGTAGTAGTAGTAGTAGTGGTAGTAGTAGTAGTAGTAGTAGTAGTAGTAGTGGTAGTAACAGCAACAGCAGCTGTTTTATTAGCAGAAGTCGTAACAGCAACAGTAGCAATACAAATGGCTGCATTAACAGTAATCACAGCAGCAGCAGCAGCAGCAGCAGCAGTGGTGGTAGTAGTAGTAGTAGTATTGGCAACACTGGTGTTGTGGTGATGAAATTAGCTGTTGTGGTTAATCCGGATATAGCTTGATGGAATTTCTCCGTGTTTATATATCCATGCTGTGAGCGTGCTGATAATGCACAATATGAGTAAACATATACTCGCATAATTACAAACATACAAACAAATACTTATTTACACATGCACATATAGGAATACTTATATAAGTATACGAATGCTGCAAGAACAACGATATCAACAACAACAACAATAATAGAAACGATAAGTATTTGCTTAAGTCAAAACAATTAGCAATTCGAAAGAAATGGTAGGATTAAATATTTATTTTGGCTAAAAATTATTATTATTTTTATGATTATTATTATATGCATGTATATGTAATATATAGTTGCATATATCACCGCGTGTGTGAATCTGTACACACACACACACACTCACACATATATATCAAAGAGTAAAGACTCCTTTGGTCATGACTGACCATCGGATTGGACATAGAAATTCCTCTTCGAGGCACAAGTCTGAGTAAGATTGCTTGTGGAAGACCGGCTGTTTCCCGTGCGTTACCAGCCTGACCTTTCTACGTTACTGACGTATCAAGCCGATACAGCTTGGCGTCAGTGATGTTTCGACCCATTTCTACAACCGAGTGAACTGAATCAACGAGAAGTAAATTGTCTTGCTCAAGAACACAACACACAACCCGGTCCGAGAATCGAACTCACTACCTTATGATTGTGAGCCCGACTCTCTAACCACTGAGCCATGCAACCTTCACTATACATACATATACATATTCATACATACATACAAACAAACACATGTACATGGAGAAGTAAGCAGAGATAGAAAGGTTGTGATCATGGCAACGGATGTTCTGTATGTACGAGTTACAAAATTTAATACTATAATTCACTCAAAACTTATGCATCGCTGCGATCATTGACACATGTTTGACATAAAAAACGTAAGCAAATATACATTTATATATTTGTATCACAAGACATCAACACAAAAATAGACAGAGAACACACATACAGTCTTACAAACATACACAAACATGCGCACGCACGCAAACACATGCATATACACACATATATGTATGTATACATAAAGATGCACGTAAACCTGACAGTACAATGACATACATACACAAGTCGCCTACACACTGATAGTTACTCGTTATATGCACAACATCGCATTCTGTCTTATATAAACGTTTTCACTACAGCACACACACACACACACACACACACACACACACACACACACACACACACACACACACACACAC
>NC_068982.1:173913100-173913980 GCF_001194135.2 Octopus bimaculoides | reverse complement strand
ACACACACACACACACACACACACACACACACACATACATACATATATAGGACGGGCTTCTTTCAGTTTCCGTCTACAAAATCCACTCACAAGGCTTTGGTCGGCCCGACGCTATTGTAGAAGACACTTGCCCAAGGTGCCACGTAGTGGGACTGAAAGAGGAACCACGTGGCTGGTGAGTAAGCTACTTACCACCCAGTCACTCCTGCACCTAATACTAGTAAGTAAATAAGAAAACAAAACTAATATCATAGAGGAATTATAAACGACAAAGTTGATTTACTTTTCCCCTCTATGCTATTCAACTCAGCACCATCACTATTCGCTTCACCATCATCATCACTGCCCTTGGTATCATGTTCAGGATTGTTAACAACTCTAGGCACAACAATAGATGCAACAATAACGACAACAACGACAAGAACAATTTTTCCAAAGTTTGGCACAAGGCCAGCAAGTTTGTGGGAGGGCTTAGTCAATTGAATTGGGCCCGAAAAGATGAAAGACAAAGTGGATCCCGGTTGAATTTGAACTCATAACGTAAGAACAGACGAAATGCCGCTAAGCATTTTCCCAGCTTACCACCTTTATATTAATAATAATCAATTCTACTATAGGCACAAAGCCTAAAATTTGGGGGGAGGAGGCAAGTCGCTTAGATCGACCCCAGTACGCAACTGGTACTTAATTTATCGACCTCGAAAGGATGAAAGGAAAAATAGACATAAGCGGAATTTGAACTCAGAACGTAACGACGGGCGAAATAAAGCTAAGCATTCGGTCCAGTGTGTTAACGATTCTGCCAGCTTACCGCCTTTACAATAATAATAATAATAATAATAATAATAATAATAATAATAATAATAATAATAATAATAAT
>NC_068982.1:173905133-173911643 GCF_001194135.2 Octopus bimaculoides | reverse complement strand
ATATATAACATACAGAAAATTGCACTACTGGGCACTGCACACATCCTACGCAAAACACTTTCAACATAGTAACCATAAGAGCACCACAGCAAACCACAGCACATACTCAAGGCGCACAGAGCTGCGCTCGGTAGTGAAGTGAAAGCACGTTATAAAAATAAAACTACTGAATAATAGATCTCAAATTTTAAAACAAACACATAATTTTCTTATAGTTTCTTAAACATTCACTAGAACAAAACTGTACAAATCCAAATATATGGTACCCTAGGCATAACACCTACATGAACTTTTAACTTGTTGTCTCTTGAGGTCTCTGGGTGAGACTTGGATCCAACTTGTACAAATGCAAAACAAAAGTCAAACATAAAATAATAATAATCCATTCTTCTGTAGGCACAACGCTTGAAATTTGGGGTGGGGGGAGAATAGCTGATTACATCGACCTCAGTGTTACATTGACCACGGCGGAATTTAAACTCAGAGCATAGCGACAGGCAAAATACCGCTAAACATTTTGCTCGGCGTGCTAACGATTCTGCCAACAACAATAATAATTATAATAATAGAAATATTGATATTAATCCTTTCTGCTATAGGCACAAGGACTGAAATTTTGTGGGAAGGATTAGTCAATTACATCGATCTCATTGCTCAACTGGGGCACTGATTGGATGAAAGACAAATTTCGGCGTCATTTAAACTCAGAACATGAAAACGGACGAAATGCTGCTAAATACGTTATCCGTCTTTAAAACAACAATAACATCGGCAACAACAACAACAACAACAATAATACTAATAATAACATTATTAATTATTTAAGATAAAGAAAATAGAAAAAGCAAAAGGAAGCCGATAAGAAAGATAACGAAGGAAAAGAATACAAAGAATGAAACGAAACGAAAGTAAATACAGGATGATGATGGAAGAAAGAAAGATATAAATAAAGAAAGAAAGAAAGAAATAATAATAATAATAATAATAATAATAATAATAATAATAATAATAATAATAATAATAATAAGAAGAAGAAGAAGAAGAAGAAGAAGAAGAAGAAGAGGGATCAATAATGCGCGTGAAAGGAGCAGCGCAACAATCGTTAATTGTCTTAAGTGGAGTAGATTGCCGACTGTGGCCTAGGGAAACAGGCAAGGACAGGGAGATGTGTAGAGTTGTGAACAGGTAGGGTGATGGATTGATGAACGAGTGGCGAGAGGACGGAAGGGTTGTAGATGGATGTCTGGAGCACAAAGGAAGAGAAAGAGATCAATTGTTCTTGGAAACAATTATATAGCCCTTTCAGCCTTTATTGTCTTCTCACAGAGACACGCAGCTCACACAATCATAATGCAAGTAATCTATTACTCATGCATAAATGTGTGTGCGAATGCACGAGCCTACGTAAATGTGTATGCATACAGGCAGATATGACTATGTCTTCTATGTGTATGTGTGCGTGTGCGTGTCTGTGTCTGTGCGTGTGTGTATACATTTACACATATATGTGCATATACACACACACTCTCTCTCAAAGACAGTCATTATCTATCTATCTGTCTATCTATCTATCTATCTATCTATCGATGTTATTGTGAGATCCAAGGATCTAAGCATAGCATATTTATAAGCTTTGAGCAGTCCGTGGTGGGTATAAAAAACAACGTTCGGGGACAATAATAATTTATTGGCGTCGAAGGTTGTAGTTTTTTCCCATATCGAAGTTCGATAAGGTGAAAAAAAAATTGTGTAGCTCACGGTTAACAACTAGAGAAGTATCAATGCTTTAAAAATTCAAATTATTTCATCAGAGGATCAGCTAGTTCGGAAACATATTTCGCCTGGATTTTACCTGTTCCACTTCCTTAATATGGACACAAACACAGACACACATTGCAAATCCAATGAACAATAATATTAAAGGATAACAAAGGAAGGACAAGATTTAAGAAATATGGTATTAGCATATCTCTTTAATGAAAAGAAAATGAAAACGCCTCAACGTTTCGGACGTTAGTTCTTCATCAGAAAGAAAGGATATGTGCAGGAGGAATGTGGAAGAGGAATATTCGTAAGAGAAAAAAGGACGAGATTCGTCGGAACCAGGTAGGAATACGGTCTTATGAGGCAAGTTGAGAAGCGAGGAAGATGTGTATATGTATGTATAAGAGTATACCCGAGTTTGGAAGTGAGCATAGAGATATTGGTTGTAATATTTCGTGTGTGTGTGTTTGTGTGTGTGTTTGTGCGTGTCTGTGTATGATTAGAAGTGAACAAATGCAGATGTATAGTGGTGTAAGTTAGTAGGGATTTAATATATTGGTTGCGTGTGAGTATGTGTGTAATTGTTACGTGTGTGCTTGGTGAGATATTGAATGGAATGGCATGGGAGTGCTTGCAAGCACGAGGCAAATGGGAAGGCAACAGAAATGTGAAATGTGTGATAGGTGTGTCTGCACGTGTTTAAATATGAAACGGCTTTCTATGGAAGAAATGTATAAACTAAAAAAAGCTAGAAAGGAAACGTAGGGGTTCTCTGAGAGAAGAAAAGTCAAAGAAAAATTATTCAAAAACTACAAATTACAGTAAATCCGGTGACGTTGGATGGAATCTCCAAAGGAGTGAGGAACTAGCAAAAGTATTTCTAGTTGAGACAAGTAGAAAAGCAAGGAGGATGTGGAGGATGTGGTAGATGTGTGTGCAAGTGTATGAGTATGAAACGATTTTACACGGGAAAAAATGTAAAAACTAGAATATTATAAGGTACTATTTATGCGAGAAGGAGAAATGTGAAGAGTTTTTTTTTAAAGAAATCACAGAACTAAGCTCATGGTGTGTCCATGGATGAGAAGGAATTAGTAAAATCCACAAAGAATAGAATCTGGTGAAATGAAACGAAGTACGTGCTTGCGGCAAGGAGACAAAGTTGTAGAAGAAGAATATGTGCGTGAGGTGTATGGGGAATGGTGGTGGCAGGGAGGGATGTGTGTATCTCATAACAATGTTGGTGTGTTGAGGACGAGTGCGTTGGTGTGAGGTAATTATGCAGTAAGATTTGGGTTGTAAGACAGAGTGTGAGTTGGTGCATGGGATCAGCGTGAGAGAAGAAGAGAAACAAAGGGAGAAGTATATAGTGATAGAGCAAGTTAAGAGTAAATGTAAGTTAGAATTGAAGCGGAGGAATGAAAACAAAGGCGTATAAGACTGGAGAAAGAAAATGAGCTCCTGTTCCCTCTAGAGCCGAGTAGGTTGAAATCTGGCGATGATGTATACATCGAAGCCCGAGAAAGTTTTGGTGGAATGATCAGTATAGCGGAAATGTCGAGCATCTGGCGACCCATTGCCATATCAGATTTCTCTGAAGTGCTTCGCGAAGCTGTTGGTAGCCGGTATGCCCAATTTAAATAAAATTACTAGGGAACATTGGAGTGTTTGTATCAGGTTACTAGAGTTGCATTGGAAAGGTACTAATGTAGAATATGCATTTGTTGGGAGTGGTGAAAGGGCTACATTTAGAAAAGAAAGGGTTAGTGTGCGAGCAGACAGGAGTACAGGAGAGATATAAATATTTAAATATGAAAGAATTGTGAAAAGAATAGACACTAGTATAGCATAATAATATATTCAATACAATATGTGCCATCATCGTAGTCGTCATCATTGTTTCATCGTCGTCATCATTGTTTCATCGTCGTCATCATTGTTTCATCGCTTGTCATCATCATCATCATCATCATCATCAGGAATATGATCATAACATTCATTTTATGCCAGCTTCCCATGCTGGAATGGATTAGATGTGTTGCCACTATCCGAGTCAGTTCATATTCGGATTTACTGCCTTGTCTGTCTTGACGTATCGAAGTATATCATTTCACTCATATGTTTCATTTTTGGTTTAGTGCCTACTCAGGGCTGAGCTTCCTATCATAAACCACTTTACAGGGTGTACTTGGTGCCCTTTGTCGCAGCGCATATAGAAGAGACAAAAAAAAAAAAAGAGCAAGAGCTTTCTACGTTCAATAAGCAAAAGTATTTTCTAATTTACAGTAAATTTTGTAAACTGTAATTACTTCATTTTATCGTGGCATTATCAAGCTTTAGGGAATCTGCAACACAACAAGCTCTAATGAGTCCTCATTTATTTTCGTTGTCCTTGTACATTCAGGGCAACAAAATTAAAAGAATGAGTAGATGAGAGGACTTGTACAAACGAAAAACCAGATTAACGGAAGAGAAATAGTTATCATAGGATTTAATAGAAGAAAATAACAATGACAGATTGTAATATGGAACACAGTACTCAAAATATAGACTTATGTACAATCTACAGTTTCTACTATCTATCTATCTATCTATCTATCTATCTATCTATCTATCTATCTATCTATCTATCTATCTTTCCATCCATCCATCCATCCATCCATCCATCCAACCATCCATCCATCCGTCCATCTATCTATCTATCTATCTATCTATCTGGAGTAACTTTTATAATCATACGCGCGCGCACACACAATGCGATGGGTAAATTGTCGCCATTTTATATTTTTAATTTCGTGAATATGCATTGTTTGTTTTTGATTTTGTCGGCTACACTGCGTACTAGGGTCAGTCAGACACAGTCAGTGAAAAAGAAAACAGCATGATGACGCAATTCACTCTGCTAGAAATTTGGAAACGACATGCTGTACTGCTTGACATTCGCGCCGGAAGGTCGAATACGAACATTGCAGAGTATTTTGGTGTCAATCTGAGGACAGTGAAATCTGAGGACATGTACCTAGAGTGATAAAAATCAAACATCCAGTAAACATCATGGTGTTTGAAATGATCATTAGTGAATGGTGACGTTATGCCTCCATTCATCTTCCCACACGACCTCAGACTCAACACAGAGGCCTACATCAAGTGCCTTGAGGAGATAGTGCTGCCGTGGGCCAGGAGAGTGGCTGCTAGAAGACCCTATATCTGGCAACAGGACTCTGCACCATGCCATACGAGCAGGAGAACCCAGTCATGGCTATTAGACAATTTCTGCGACCACATCATCCCTATCATCTTGCCACCTAACTCTCCAGACTGCAGCCCTCTTGATTATTATGTATGAGACGCAGTCGAGCGAGACACCAACAAGACTCCTTGCAACACCAAAGATGAACTGAAGGTAAGGGTTATGGCAGCATTCGCCAACTTAAACTAGGAAACTGTCCAGAATAGTTGCAGGAGATTCTGAAGTCGTCTGGAGGCCGTGGTTGAAACCAATGGCGATGTTATTGAATAAGGTTACTGTTTAATATTTCAAGATATTTTCATGTAATTTTGGTAAATACAACTTTTAAAATGAGATGTTAGTGTTATTTTCATTTTTGCGTAATTTAGACGACAGTTTATTCACCGCACCCAGTATGTATGTAATGATGTATGTATGTATGTATGTATGTATGTATGTATGTATGTATGTATGTATGTATGCATGTATACACATTTTTGTATCTATGTACATATGCATGTATGTTTGCCCATAGGTATGCACATATACATGTTTGTGTGTGTGAGTATGTGCGTGTATATGTGTGTGTGAGTATGTTTGTGTGTTCTTTTCTATCAGATGGAAATGATATATTACTACACAATATAGGCTTATGCTATTTTTATGGCTCCCAGTTGGACTGCATCTCTTGCTTGAAAATTTGTCAGTCATTCATATGTGAATGTAGAACGCACACTGATACACGCAGACTCTGTCTCACACGCACATGCACACGCTTCTGCATACACTTGCACACGCTTCTGCATACACTTGCACACATACACACATATATTTACATTGCGTAACTGGTGTTTGTGTTCTGTTTATATGAAATTTAATCAGGCTGTACATGCTTAGATTCTACCATATACTCTAAAAAAAGTATTGACTTTAATAGCCTCGTCTTCAGCTCTCTTAATGTAATTTGCTCAGTTTAAGCATTTGGTAATACAGCTATCCAGTCTAGTTCGAGGATAACAGTATTGAAAGGAACTACTTCCAAGTCCACCATTGGGTTGCGATACTAACAGACAAAAGACACTTGTGGAAAAGATCACGAGACAGTGACACACAGATGTGGGTAGAGCCCCCAAAGCCATGTAGTGCATGTAGAGCCCCCAAAGCCATGTAGAGCCCCCCATGTAGTGCATAATCTCGGAACGTTTTCGGATCCAGTGCAAGATCGATTTCCTTCGTCGGTGTGTATAGTATTTTCATGACCGTATCTTACAAATCTCTTTTACTCTTTTACTCTTTTACTTGTTTCATTCCTTTGACTGCGGCCATGCTGGAGCACTACCTTTAATCGAGCAAATCGACCTCAGGACTTATTCTTTGTAAGCCTAGTATTTATTCTATCGTTCTCTTTTGCCGAACCGCTAAGTTACGGGGACGTAAACACACCAGCAACGGTTGTCAAGCGATGTTGGGAGACAAACACAGACACACAAACACACACACACACACACACACACACA
>NC_068982.1:173904070-173904937 GCF_001194135.2 Octopus bimaculoides | reverse complement strand
ATATATACGACGGGCTTCTTTCCAACACCACCATCCTCACATGCACCCATCATCGCCCCTATCGTATCACTGTCTCCTTTACCAGCACTTCTGGCAACGTCATTTACTGCATCTCCTGCTCTTTCTGCCCTTCTCTGTACATCGGTCAAACATCGGTCAAACGGCTGACCGGTTCGCGAGCACCCCCAAAACATCAGACTGAGCAATAACACTCTGGTCTAGCACCATTTCCGCTCTATCGGTCATTCACTACAACACCTGTCTTTATTGATACCATCCCCACTCCACTCCACCCACCCACCTTCCTCTATACCACACCTCTACCCAAATCTACATCCCCACCCACATCAACATCCCAAACCCAGCATCCACATCCCCACCTACACCACACCACACCACATCATTCCACCCCACACCACTCCACACACACTAGCACCCATACCACACTCCATCATCCACGCACCTACAGGTTACCGACGCACACATGCACACACGTCAAAGCCCCTCTCCACACACACACTTACACATTGTCACATACACACACACACATAACGCATGCGCACCTTCGTTTTGGGATTACCAATTGTGATTACCAATATATTATTTTCTCCCCTTCCTTCAACCTCTTCTGTGAAACATTTTTCAAATTAGTCGCCATGCTTGAACGCTAAATCTACAAGTTTTTTATATTCTCTCTCTGTTTATTTCCTCTTAGTCCTTTCTGTTAAAGAGCGTAGGTTCGAAACGTAAAAGACTTTTTCACTTTCCCGAGCGTCAAACTAAGACACCCGCTTGTTGTTCATACAGCTGTCTTCGTCTTTTGTTTTCCTATAAATTTCAACTATATATATATATATATATATATAT
>NC_068982.1:173896685-173903782 GCF_001194135.2 Octopus bimaculoides | reverse complement strand
TGTGTGTGTGTGTGTGTGTGTGTGTGTGTGTGTGTGTGTGTAAATTCATAAAAGTGTCTGTGAATGTGTGTTTTATATGTCTCTATGTCCGAATCAAGTAGTATAATATAAACAAACTGACATGTGAAAAATGGAATAATTAATTATAATCAATTTTGTGCAATATTTAAAAGTGCAAAATAGCATTTTGAAAATATTGACTTCTAAATGATATACTTAACGACTAGTGTTCCAATACGCTGTCTGTGCATCTAAGAGAAATGGTCTAAGAGAGATGAGTAGGAATGTATGTATGAGAGGTGCGTGTGTTCGCTCTCATTAATAGCACTTCCGTACGTCACACTAACAATCCTATTCTAGTTAAACTCCTTTACAACACTCAGTTTTTCTCAGTATCGCTTTTCCTCAATTCTCTCTGTTTCATTCCTTTGGGGGATCAGTCCCGTTTTTCCTTTAAGCCGACATTTCTCCACAAATGCTGACGTTTACAAGCAACAACCAATGCTTATACATATAAATATTACGCACACACACGCAAACACACACACACCTAAACACACACACACACACGCACGCACATTATTTTATGTATATACGTATATATAAGAAACACACAGACACATACATATGTACATATGCATACATATATCCGCACACACATATACATATACATATGTGTGTATGTGTGTACGTGTGTGTGCACAGCGTGGCATAAAATATTTCTTGATTACTTTCAGCAGAAACCAAAAATTCACAGTAGGGATCTGGCTTTCTTGTCATAATTTAATTACTTTAGTCATGTGATACTTCTTTTAAATTTGAATTTTCTTATTTTTAATCCATCATTTCAGTTTTTCTTCACTCGCTTCAATTTCGTTTCTTTATTTTTTTAGTGTTAATTAAAGTTTGAGTGCAAACTACTTTTTCATTAACGTTTGGTATATATCTTTAATAGTTTTAGGTAATTTCACAGTGCAAGATTTCTGTTTATTTCATGCATGATGGCTCCTTCTAAAAGAATTAGACATTTGTGTAATACCAATGAAAGAATGATTCTATCATTTTATAATGATGTCAGTAGCTGCAGGGCCGTCAAAAGCGAGGCAAATGAAATAAAATTAGATTTCCATGAACCATCGTACATATAAAAACGAAGAAAGAAGGGTTAATATCCAGAAAATATATCATCCCACAAAAACAAAAACAACTAGTGTTTCGCGACAAAAAACAAATCCACATTTTATTTTCAAAGTCTTTCACACAAGGGACGAAATCAATATATCCTGTCGCATCATAAAAAAATGCCAAAACGAATATGCAACTTACAGTTTAGCTTCAGCCTTGTAACTCAAGTTATAAATATCAAAAACGAAGAGAAAATGCGGAAGAAACATTAGTGGCATTATTTTATTTTTAACTTTGTAAAGACACTACTTTCGGTTTCTTACAATATATTGCCTCCGTTGAATCTTTAAGAAGATTAATTAAAAATTTCAAGAAAGATTCCATACAACAGACAAGCACATTTTTTAGCTGGTGACATTTTGAAATGACGTATGTTCTAGAAATTAAGGTGTTGGATGATACATACTTTTGCAATGGAAGTGTTACTCATTTTATTTCAAGACATTTTCAAAAGCAACTTCTACCCCATTATAGCAAAGCTTAATTCAAACCAGACTGGCAATACACCAAGATAATTATGATCTTGCTCATTCTGCCAAATTAGTCGAAAAAATAGCCCATTAGCATAAAATTAAGACTTTGTTTTGGCCTGGATAGAATCCAAATCTAAATCTTATTTGGAAATTTCTGGCAGATCATTAAATCAAGACTGAATTCGAGATCAAATATATGCAACAAATCTATATTTGCAAAAATCTGTAAGGAATCATAGAAAGTTTAACTTATAATTTTTGGTTCAACTGTGAGTGCAATAATCAAATAATGTATATATAAAAAAAAAAAACAGAACGTATTTTTTAATTAGGTCGTGAATAAACACATCTTTTAAAAAAATAAATATAGACAGGTATCAACATATCAGCTGCGACATGCAAATGCTTCAGGTAGGAACATAATGGTAAAGCCTAGCATACGAGGGGGTACTGAAAAGTTCCTAACTTTAAGAGTATAGCGAAAGGTCTGGTTGTAGGCTTTACATTTCAAGTTCTTTTACAGGGCTTAGAAAAACTGAAGGACTGCTGGAATACGTGTGTGAATCTGAGAGGGAAATATACTGAATAGTATCCTAATTAACTGATCCTTCTGTATTTTCTTTTACCCAAAACCAGAAACGTTTCAGCGCCCTCTCGAACATGTTGCCTTCATTAAGAAAGAAACATAGAGTATAGCAGAATATTTTTAAAGACTATTTTTTAATATAGTTCAAAATATGCGCAGAGAAACAAAATGAACCAAAAAGCCTTCAGCAGACTCAAAAGGAATTGAAGAAATTAAATTAATAATAGTTTCAAATTTTGCCACAAGGACAGCTTTCATTCAACTAGTACCTAATTTATCGACCCCGAAAGGATGACAGGTAAAGTCGACCTCAGCGGAATTTGAACTCAGAACGTAAGAAAGACGAAATACCTCTAAGCATTCCATCCAGCGTGCCTACGATTCTGTCAGCTCACCGCCCTAGGAATTAAATTAATTATAATAAAGACAAAGATTGACTCTAACTCATTTAAGGTCAATTTATGCAAGAGCATGACAAAAGTAATAGGGAATATAATTTATCTCTGCTAAACCAGATACCCTTTCAAATAACGTACAGAGTTTTACTCGAAAACAGATAAGCAGCCGCACACACGCGCGCGCGCATGCGCAGGTACATACCCGTATTTAGATTTCTATTATTTAAATTACTTTCAGTCGCTCTGACCAACGCCGCGTTGTGCATACAATATACGTTTAATGAATTGATGAACCGTCAAACAAGAAATATGCAAATTGAATTCTCTACTACGTGGATAGATTGATCTGGCTGTTTTATAGAGCAGCTGAATTATGCATGCTGTTCATGGGCAGATCTATATCAAGGAGTGGTCAGTAGACCAGGAAACAGTCCGTTAGAAGATATTTTCGCATTTTCCTACGTATGCAATTCACAGAAGGAATGTGTTTACATACTCATATTTTTCGTCCCGTTAAAATATTTAAAATCATTTAAACCCTTTTGATTCGCACTGTATTCTCCATAATACACACACACACATACAGATACGCACACACACACACACACACACACACACACACACACACACACACACACACACACACACACACACATATATATATATATATATATATACACGCACGCACATACATTTATACATATATACACGCACGGGCGTCTGTGTTCGTATTTGTGTCCTACCACTGTTTCACAACCGATAGAAAAGGTAAAACCATACATACACACATAAATACATAGCTACAAATATGTTTATACATATACATCATAATATATGTATATACGTATATGCATATATATATACATACATAATTGTATACATATGTATATACATACGTACGTACATATATGTGTGTGTGTGTGTGTATTGGTGTTTATAAAACAATTATTGTCATAGTAATAGTGATAAAAAGTGTTGATGCCAAATGTTGTAACTTATTATCTCCATATCAAAGATTAAGATTACAAGACTGAGGAAATAACAATTGTAGATATTGGAAAGGTTTATGAAATTCCATTCAAGCTACAGAAAGGCAAAAACAGACAGAAGGCAAAAAAAAAAATAAAAACCTATTGCAAGGGAACTGCAAGCTACTCAGCAAATAATGGGCATGCTTCAAAGAAGGGAAAATAAGAAAGTATACTTGGATACTGTTAATAAACAAGAATTGTCAGTGGCGATTCCTGAAAATCAATACATTTCTATATTTGAAGCCTAGGATTGCATTGGTCTGCAGCAGAAGAATTTGCGGTATTTATGCCACATAATAACTTAGGAAACCAGATAATAACTTGGAGAACCTTAAATCGAGAAGACATATAAAGCTGTATAAGTGGGATTTTGTAGGAGCGGTTTCACTTCCGGCAATCCAATCTATTCTTCAAGATTGTAGGTTTCACTGATATTTTTTATATGATGTCTGATAGAGAATCAGTTTAGTATAAGATGTGGCAGGAAAAAGAAACCTAAGAAAAGTCTACACACGGAATGCTACGAATATAGACGTACAGTACAAGATAAATTTTACTGTTTTCTCTATTATATTGGTCATTTGGCCTATGAATGCTGCTCCAATATGTATTCAAATTTGAAGAAGCTAAATTGTTAGTGAATATTCAAGAACAACAATTTTGAACTGAAATGATTCAAACCATTTATGATTACAGGGACTACAAAAGGTAAATATTGCAAAAGACTAGCCATATCCCATCTTTATAGGATGTCTCTGATTGATTAGATTTGGTATAAAGACTTCATGGCAACTGTGAGGAAGCTAAAGAAAAAGTTGACAGTTTTTCTTTTGAAGACAAGTTTGGAAATAAATTACAGATATCCAAATTTAATAGCGATTGATAGACCAGATGATATTCAATAAATAAATTCTTCTACATGAGTTTAAAGGTATTTAAGAAGTTTGTTCTCTTTAGTGTTTAACCCCATTTTTAAAACATATTAAAAAATATAAACCACTCGCTAAGAATATTATGGGCAACTACCGAATCCAGAATCACAGCCGAGACTATTTCAAGCTTATAAAAGAAATATATATGCAGCCAAATGACAGAGATAACTTCAATGCACCATGCTTGGTTAATGGTGAATATCAGAAACAATATAAAGTCTTTTTGGAAATGACAGTCCAGAATGACAACTATTATAGACGGCTCTAAGTTTTAAAAGTCAAACTTAGATACAAATTACCGGCCAATAGTAATATATTTTCCGCTTTTCGGTCTCAAATACGGTGGTTATTTCTATGCAAAGGTATGTGCATCTGTTAGATCAGTAGAACATTGAGAAATATTGTGAAAGCAGTAAATCCACAGTTTGAATACCCACATTTTAGGTAGAAAGTTATAATTTTGGGTGAATATTTTGGATAAAATATTGACTGCAATTCAATGTTGCATCGGAGAGTCCCAATTTTAATAATTTGCCATTATTGACAGGCTGAAATGTCAAAAATCCTTAAGCGACAGGAAACACAGGGCTGAAATCAAATCCAGAAAAATTTGGAAAGAAAAACTCAATATAGCTTTTAATTTCGTGTTGAAAATTCCACGGAGCAGTGAAAGAACAAGCTGGGGAATATAATCCCCGAATAATGTCACGTTACTGAGGAGTAATATGATTGCATACTTTCAGTTTTATAATAAAGATGGCGTATTATCCGCACAGCTCGAAGTAAGGTGAATAAAAATCGAATAAGTATTAAGAATGTCAATGTATTAATGCAATACGGCCGTTTCAGGATGTACCTTGACATCCTTGTTACTTATTTGATATATATATATATATACATCAGGCTTGTGCTCCCAAAGATTAAAAATTAAAATTATTTGCTGTAGTAAGTGTACTATGTGCATCTAATGAACCAAATGAAATATATAATACCATTCGAATAGGTATTCCAGAAATTGCATCAGAATTCATCAAAGCAAAAATTATAACTCCGATTAGTCTTTTGATGAAAGTTTTATTTATTACAAATGTTGCTATTTTATCTGGAAACGACGAGTTTCCATTTGCAAAAAAATGAAATTTCCTGCTAAATTAAGTCTTGGACGATAAATATATTTCAAGGGTAAAAATTTGAAAAATGATAGTATATTTACTAAATTCTGTAGCATAATTCAATTAAGTGTTCTGATGATTCATTGTGACTAAGCATCGAATTGCACGTGTAACATCCAATGCAGGGTTTCTGATAACCACAACGGCGAAAGGGACGTAGGAATAAGTGATATAAGCTTTACTTAACGTAAATTTTCTCTCTCTTTCTGTGCCTGCCTGTCTGCATGTATGTATATATATATATATATATATATATATATATATATATATATATATATATATATATAAGGAAAAAAGTCATATATAAATATATATACATACATACATACATATATGTATATACACTCTTATGAGTGTGCATGTGTGCGCGCGTGTGTGTAATGTATGCATGTATGTATACATTCATGACACTTTACGATGGCACGCAGAATCTTATGCTTATAGCGACCTTGCAATAATCGCGTTAAGTTGGAATGAATCATCAACTCCGAATAAATAAAAGGCTCTACTACATATAAAGTCTACTTCCTTCGTTTGTTTATCGAAACTTATCTATTTGCAAACACAGGGACATACGCTCACAAACATACATCTCCACACATACACCCTATAAACACACATTCACGAGCATACACACACACACACACACACACACATCTACACAAACACATATATTCCCAAGTGTCTGCTTGAATTTGTGTGTGTGTATGCACTCTGTGACCTACCCCCTACGTCCAGGATTAGTAAGCGTGAAATTGTAAAAATTCTAATAAAATAATTGCAACATACCTACCGGACATAAGTCATTTCAAGTAAAAGAAGAAATGTAACTGCTCTTTTTTTCTATGGCGATGTTTTTCATAAGTATCCCTATTTATATCTATTTAAATATTCTGTTTTATATTTATTCTGTAAATTTAGCTTCATGTTTTGAATCATCACAATTTACTGTTTAGAAAATATGAAGATCATATTCATGGCTTCGGAAACACTTGAAATAATTTCAGCCATGTAATACTATCATGGTTTCAAAAACAAATGCTATTATTTTTGTTTTCAAGATATAGAATCATTTTATTTAGAGAAATAAATAGCTAAAAAAAAAATTAGCAATTCCGCTGGATTAAAGACTAAGACTTGAAGCCCAAATCTCTATGAAATATATGCCATCGTTACTCTCAAATTTGCTGCGTTGTGAAATAGAAATAGATACGAAGTAGTTAACCTCACTATCTTTTCGGTTCTTCCACACACACAGACACCACACACACATATACATGTTTGTAGACATTGTATATATATATCTATATATATATATAT
>NC_068982.1:173892379-173896138 GCF_001194135.2 Octopus bimaculoides | reverse complement strand
ATATATATATATATATATATATATGTGTGTGTGTGTGTGTGTGTGTGTGTGTGTGTATGTATTATGTGTGTGTGTGTTTGTGTGTATGTGTGTGTGCATGTATATATGAATATGATTTTCATGGCGAAATTTACTCATTACTTTGTGATAATGAAAGTAATGTCTGCAGAACAGTAATGCAATTCTCCTTCCTAGCCAAAACCCTTCATCTACAAACCATTAAAAGCAGTTTACAGTTAAAATTTGGGACGAAAATCTTCATAATTTCTACTCTGTTTCGTTGTATACCTACGCTCATATGTATCGTTAGCAATTTAAACATAGAGTTAAGCTCTCTACATATCTCTGACTTGTTCTGATGAACTATAAAGATATTGTTGTTTGTGCATGCAGATGATAGATAAAAATACACTATAAAACATTTAACTTCAAAAAGATATGAACTTTCTATCTATACAGAGAATGGGAAAATTCCTTTTTATAAATATAATACCTAATATTGACCTTTATCTGGAATTAAAATTCCACTTTGTGTCTTACACTAAAATGTAGATGCTTACTGAAAAAAAAAATGCATAAAAAAACTATGCATATATGGTTGTGTGTGTATTTGTTTGTATGTGCGAGGAAAATAACTTATCATTGACCATAGGTAGGTTAACAGACTGAAGATGATCAAAACTTGCTATAAATTTCCTAATATGGTATAATTGTTAAATGTCAGAAAGAGAAAAATAACTATAATATAATATAAATAGATTAGTAACATTTAAAAAAAAATATATTTTAGATCTTAACAGATTGTTTTATTATTGGGGAAATAATTAGCATATAGAAGCAGATAAATATCCTATCTTAGAAATCAATGTCCGTCATCATATTTCTTCCGTAGCAACAATCACTAACTATCGGTAACTGTTGTGTTAATATTAAAATAAAGACCAGATATGTCTGTTAGTCTTCTAACCACACTGTCGTTTGCTTGATTTTCATTAACGTCGCAAGTTCGGTGTTTGTTTTTGTTATTCATTTTATATTTTACATTGGATGTCTTTTGTTATTCTATAATTCAGATATCTGTTGTATTAAATTGTAATTGTTGCTAAAATATCACGGATGTATAATTTTGTAATGATATTTTATAGTAGAAATGTTTTTCTATGTAATCTATTAATAATTTACAGTATAATATTGCTTTTTTTTTCCAAATTGAACATTGTTTTGAATTGCTATATTTACACTTTCATTGTATTGTGGTTTTATCGTATTCTATATATGTACATACACAATGAAACAAGCTCTTTAAATATAGTGTCTCAACAAGGCTGCTGTCCAATGACTGAAGAACGTAAAAGAATTAAAGATTGCATATATAAAACACACATACACACACACACACACGCACACGTATACATACATGTATACATACAAACATGCATACACACTCACATACATACATACATACATACATACATACAAACATACATACAAACAAACATACATAGATACATGCATACATACATACATACATTCATACATACATACATACATACATACATACATACATACATACATGCATGCATTCATATATATTAGGGATACAACTTTTCAATATTTTCCTCAAAAATAATTTCCTGTATCATATTTAGATGAGCTTTTATGCATAAGTAACTAAAGTGAACTCACTTTTGAGCTGTCTTTAAAAAAGTTCATCCATGAATCCATGTTTGCATTTTTATGCAAGACTTGTTTGAATATGGGCATGGTTGTATAGCACTTTTGGCTTTCAATAATTTATTAGCATTTATAAAACTTCACTGGTGATTAGATTGTATTGCTGAGTCATCATGCTTAGTCGTGAAGCAAATAATGAAGTTCTTTCACTTTTATCCTTGTTGTTTCGGTTTGAATATGAGTTCTGCATGGCTGCTAGGGGTATGTCATTCAAGAAAATCTTCGAAGTTGTTCAGAAGAACAAGGGAAATGGAGTAGAAATTTGGTGCAGTTCCAGTTCCATTCATGTAGAGGTCATGTCTCGGTAGAAGAAGCCTCATCAGTCAGCAGAAGCCGAAAGCCACTCAAGTAGCAGATTGTTGGTCGGTACCAGTTTCTTGGGAAATCCATTGAAGGCAGAAAGGAGAGAGTGGCGGAATTATCAAGAGACGTGACACTACTGTGAAGAGATAAACTGAATTTTCCAATCATTTCCGAGCAATTTTCCAATCATTTCCAAGTTCGCAAATGTGCTTCAATTGTATGACAAATGCGCCAAGAAGGGAAAATTCGAGCCCTTAGAAGAACTGTTCGATATCACCAACGTCCATAGTGAATGGCTCAATGTTGATGACAAAACGCTGTACTCCATCCAACTCCAAAGCAAGGGCAAAGTGGGCTATTCGACAGGCAAAGCTGCAAACAAGCACACTATCCATCCTTCCATAAGAAGAAGATGCTCAGGTGCCGAAGCCTCCCATTTTTTATCAAACCGAATAGCCCTGGATACTGAGAGTAACTCTGAAGAAGAAGAGATTAATGGGTACAATTATGACAGAGTTGACCAAAACCATAGAGATAGTAATGGCCCTTATTCCTCCACAAGAGGGCACAACAAATCTGCAACTGGTACGAGACTTGTTACTAGAACAAACATATCTGCCAACAAAGCTGCAAAAATCTGCAAACAATTGTCAGAGGTGGGCAAGGATATCTCAGATTCTAGTCAGCAAGGCATTTACAAGGCACTCTTCAAAAAATCAGGTGAAATGAAGAAAAACTTGATCGATACGCTACGCAATCAGAAATGGAGCCTGCATTTCGATGGTAAACATATTGAAGGAAATGAATATCAAGCGGTTGTCATCAAGAATGAAAGAGGTGAAATCAAGCTGTCTGTGGCTGCTCTGAAGCTGTGTGATGACAAGGCTGAGACCATTACAGAAGGATTGAAAAGTATCTTGGACGAATTTCACTTATGGACCGCAATCTCAATGATTATTGATGATACGACGAGTGTGAATACAAGATTAAAGAGTGGGGTAGTGGTTAGACTGCAGAGAATATTCTTGAGCAAAGGCTATGATAAGCTATAATTCGCGAGCTTTCAACACCATGTCTTGAACAAAATCTTGCGTGTTGTTATGGATGAGGAGCTAGCAAGAGCAAGCAATTCACCCGACATCGAATGGTTTTTTTGACAAGTTAGGAAGAACACCAAGTTTCTTTCCAGAATGAAACTCATGTTATTGAAGATCAAACTGGCTGGAGAGATGATATGAAGTTTCTGTTCCCCTTAACCCGTACCTTCAGTTTCTTCCACGAAAACGGAGACCTACCTTTCATCAAGTTTCAGAAAATTCCGAACATCAGTAAGGCCAGATAGAATTCTCGAGCAATCTTAGCTCTTCTTGCCATTGCGTTTCATTCTCTCTACTAACCTGCTGCAGCTTGACTATTGACTAATTTGACTTTATATGATTTACCTTCTTTTTATTGTTCTGGAATGCAGAATACAGTTCTTTTAACAATTATGAATTAAACTTTTGGATCTTTTCCCTCTCTTTTTTTTTTTTGCTATTATTCAACCAGGATTCTAGTTTTGGATATCTTCCGAAATGCAACCGAGTATAAAAATTTCAAAGTGAGTTATGGTTGAACTTTTTTGATCAAATACAAAGAAAAACATTGATTTTCATTGTTTTCTAGCAAAAACTCATGAGAATATGATACAGGACTATGGAGTTGCAAAAAGTTGTATCCCTA
>NC_068982.1:173886695-173892330 GCF_001194135.2 Octopus bimaculoides | reverse complement strand
TATATATATATATATATATATATATATATATATATATGTGTGTGTGTGTGTGTGTGTGTGGTGCTCCAGCATGGTCGCAGTCAAATGATTGAAACAAGTAAACAAGTAAAAGAATATATATATTTCTATATACACATATACATATACATTTGCCAAAAATCTTTCATATAGTTCGTTAAAAAGCCTAAAAGTCTATAATAATATATTATTATTTACAGAATACATGCCCTCTTAACACCTGACTCAGCCAATCTATGCACCAACCCCACCTTACTTAACACCTGGGAGTTTCACAACTCTGGAAGGTAATCTGTTTAAATTGGAGCAGCTTTTAATGAGGGATAAAAAGAAAAGACGCTAATAAATGAATAATTTCGTGAAATAAAAAATTTACAAGATAAACATATAAATGCCGCCAAAGTCTGGCTACAGATCAGATGGGTCTATCTCTGTAGAGCAGATGTACATGAAGAGCTTGTGGAATCTTTGGACAGCTGACATAACACGCATAGAGTAATTACTGAAACGACCAGTCAAGTAGATATGCCTATTAAGGGCGCACATTACACGGTTAGCTTATGTCATAATAGTGATTTAATTAGTCACTTTTTCTCTTTTCGTTTCGCTGATGTGTTCATATTTAATATATATTTTCATTATTAGGCAAGTGGAAACAAGCTTGGTATTTAAATATATTATGCTATTTCATTTCGTCCATCTACGTTATGAGTTCAAGTCGACTGTAACTTTAACATATCTGTCTTTCGATAAAACAGGTATCAATATTATATCTTCCCCTCTGAAAACAAAAGATTTTGCCGAATATAAAGTCTAAGAATAGTTTTATTCATACATGCCCATTCAAACTCACAAACGCACCTACAAATGTAATCAGTCTCACATGTATATATGTTGGTATATAACTGATTGTCACTCGCCCATTAGTATTAAACAATTTACATGTAAGTTGGAATAGAATCACCTGTTACTTGAACAGAAGAAGAATAGTATATGTTTCATAAGAGACAGACATTAAATGGAGAAGAAACACAAAGAGTGAAATCGAGAAAATTTTTTCAAAATACAAAGCCTTCGTGTACATGTCTCTAAAGAATCTAACCGTAACTAGTAATAGAAGGGTTGGTAAATATTCCACCATTGCTAGACATAAACGAGGAACAATCCAAGCAATGAACCACTTGTCCCACTACTTCGTTGATTTTTGTTTTTCTTTTCTATAGTTTGAGCTCAGAGCTGCGGCCATGCTGATGCACCGCCGTTTGTGAAATAAAAAATAAATGAAAACAATAAATAAATAAATAAGAAAAATAAAAAGCATAAGGTTGAGTAAAAAATGTAGGGATATTGATACATACATGAAATAATAACTAAAATGGTTTCTAAGGCCAGAACTTCTGAGGAAAATGTGTTAATCGATACCATTAAATCCAGTACTTGACGGTACCTTATTTTACCAACCCTAAAAATAAAAAAGAGAAAATTGACTCCATCGGAATATGAACTCAGAACATAAAGAGCATGAATAAATTGTGTGCAACGAATTTTGATCAACATGGCTATGCAGCCTTTTAATCAGGCATTGTGTATCTCGGTCTGCATTATCATTTGTGTCATTTTATTTTAAATAGGTGCATGTGATCTGAAAGAAAACTAACATTGGTTTCTAGCATGTCTAATAATCACCTAGCATCTCCTTCATTAACGTAAAATATGTCGAGAATCGCCAACCAAGTAATTCACTACCAGTTAAAAATTCTTTTCCACTTAGCTAATAGATTTTCTTACGAAAGAAAGATCGAATCACGCATGTCATTTCCCAAGAAACACACACACACACACACACACACACACACATGTATATAAATAGAGAAACTCGTGCACAAATACACAAATATCCGTTTATATATTTCCTGCTGTAGTGAGTGATACAGTGCAGCATAATCTGCAATTCTTTGCTTGTAACTTGATGCCACAACTTAATTTCATTCGGATAGTTTATGCATTTCAGAAATGTTTTTCCATATAATCAAATATGCTTGTGTAACTCTATCTATCTATCTATCTATCTATCTATCTATCTATCTATCTATCTATCTATCTATCTATCTATACGCACACACACACACACACACACACGCACGCACACACACACATACACACACGTATATAAATGTAGTTTGAATGAATATTCCCATATGTAAAAAAAAAAAAAAAAACGTATATTGACTGTATAAAGGAGTCAATATTTATTATAACGTTATTGATTGCGACTTCAAAAATTTTATCGAAAGTTACTGTTAGCAAAATTATAAAACTGCTACAATTATCATTATCAGAAATATTCTTTGCACTATTTGCTCCGGTTTCGAACGTTCGGGTTCAAAACCTGTTGAGGTAAACTTTGTTTTTCAATAATATACAGTTATAAATAAGGCGATGAGCTGGTAGAATTGTTAGCATTTCGGCTGAAATGCTTGGCGGGATTTCATGTCTTTATGTTCCGAGTTCAAATTCCGCTGAGGTCAATTTTGTCGTTGAGCACTGGGGGTTTATCTAATCGACTTAGCCCCTCCCTCAAAATTTCTGGCCTTATGTCAAAATATAAAATCAATGATATATATAGAGTATCATTAGGCGGTGAGTTAGCAGAATCGTTAGCACGCTGGATAAGATGTTTGGCGGCATTCATCTGTCTTTATGTTTTGAGGTCAAATTCAACCGGAGTCGACTTTGCCTGTCATCATCACGAGGCCGATAAAATAAGTACCACTTGAAAATGGGTCGATGTAATCATCTTATCCATCCCCTAAAGCTGCTGACCTTGTATCAAAGTTTGAAACCAATATACAGTATCATTCCAGGATTGTGGATTGGTGGAATTATAAGAACCTTGAAAAATAATTCGCTGCGGTATTTGTTCCATTTCTTTATGGTCTAGTTGTCTAGTCATGAGATCGGTGGTGGGACTACTCTGTTTCACTGACAAATAGTCTCATGTAAGAAATACCCGAAGTCAACAGGAAACCAGCTTTGTATTTTCCCACAGAACTATTCATGACAAACACATAGTGCTTGTCAAAGAAATTATGAGGCATCGTTTGCCACATAATCGTGAAGAAAGGAAAATAATAAAATTTTGGGTGAGATTCGGCAGCTGTTCTTAATATAGTGACCGACCTTGCAGAAAATCCTCCTTTGATTCTGTGGTCTGCTTCCTATAGTAAGTATTTCATTCATTGCCGCTATGCTGCTTATTTCTTTATTTATTCCTGATCTTTATTAAGTCTTTTCTAGATATTACAGATCGCGATATTGAATCACAACGGGCATTATATTTCAACATTTATTCTTTCATAAAAGTATAAGCGTGCAAATAGAAATTTGAATTTAATGTATTCGATGGTGCTTTACAGATTACACAATCTTGTTCGTTCCAGATCCAGATCCAGCAGCTATATCCATATATATATATATATACTATTGTATTCTAATACGAATTTGATAAGTGATAAACTTCCTGAACACAACACATTCCCATAGTAATCATGCTCTGAAAATCAAGGCTTAACAGATGCGTTTACTAGTGAGAGACAACGTTTTTGATAATTCTGAAATAACGCATATAAAGCAGTGTAAAGCATATGGTAAAAAAAAAGTGTTCCACAAAATGCACACTCACTTATATATGTACCAGCATCCATATATCGCTGATGAAAAAAGATGGAAAATGCAAGACCCGAATGGAATAAGGTATTGGATTATTAGTTCACGTAGTTCAGACGCAGTGCAAGCGTTTTATAGTATTTCTGAGGAGACCATATTATTGCCTAAAGTTCTACACGTTTCGAGAGTGGGTTCTAGATTTTTCAGGAAAATTTTTATAAAACTGTTCAGTTAGCAAACGATGTTTCTGATCAAATCACGTAGTTCTATCACTCGTGATACATATTTTGTAAATATCATGCATATCGGGCATAAACACTCGATAATACATATGTAGTTAATTTCTCAGGGGCCATAATTATGTTTGCCACTCGAACGCGTAAAAATTCCATGAGTCATAAGAGTTGTTCATCTTCACTATAAAATCACTATAATAAATATTAAAACACATACGCAGCAGAAAACAACTACCAAGACTACCTGCTACAAACAGACTAATGCTGCCACTTGTTGGCACTCCGTCGGTTACGACGACGAGGGTTCCAGTTGATCCGATCAACGGAGCAACCTGCTCGTGAAATTAAAGTCCGAGTGGCTGAGCACTCCACAGATATGGGTACCTTTAACGTAGTTCTCGGGTGAGATTCAGCATGACACAGAGTGTGACAAGGCTGGCCTTTTGAAATACAGGTGCAACAGAAACAGGAAGATAGAGTGAGAGAAAGTTGTGGTGAAAGAGTACAGCAGGGTTCTCCACCACCGGAGGCTCGTGGAGTTTTAGGTGTTTTCACTCAATAAACACTCACAATGCCCGGTCTGGGAATCGAAACCGCGATCCTACGACCGCGAGTCTGGTGCCCTAACCACTGGGCTATTGCGCCTCCACATATGCTGCCACAGCCAGCAACAAAGACATCACCACCGCCATCATCACCGTTGCCAATAATAAACAAAAGATTTGTTTAAATGTGTAACAGTTACTGTTTAAAAGTTGAAATTTACGAAGATCATGTTCCTGTTTCAGTCTCCGCATTAAATTGCATTTCTGAACCACAGACAAAATTTTGTAAAATAGGTTTTGTCCAATAAAAGAATGTTAATTCTTCGTTGTTATCAAGAACTTAAACAGAGAACATAAAAATCTATAGCATACTGCTGGACATCAAACTGGACCCTAGATAATTTCTTCGATCCAATGACCTTTACTAATACTTAATATATCGGATTAAAATTTTGGCACAAGGTCAGCAATTTCAGGGGAGGTGTAAGTCGATTACATCGCCCTCAGTGTTCAACTGGTACTTATTCTATCGAAAGGATGAAAGGCAAAGTCGATCTATGTGGAATTTGAACTCAGCAGGCCAAAACGGACGAAATGCCGAGTCTGCCAGCTCAGTGTCTTACTGATACTTAATATATCGACTCAACAAATAGTTCAATCTAGAAGAGCAAAATGTGTTACTGAAATATACGACATAATATCGAGAGCTTATACTGTTCTTAACTTCGTGTGCTGGTTAGACTGGACAAAAATTATAATCATATTAAATGCATGAAATCAGAGAATTGCAAATATGCCACAGTGTAGGTAAATTTATGGAGATTGGAACTAGAGGACATAATTATCAATGTCATATGAACTTAAATAAATATTGATCACAATTTGTAATCATGACAGAAAGACGAGAATATTGCAAGTGTTGGAAATTTGTGTATTATTATAAAGCGTGCAATAACAAATTCTCGAGAAATTACGGCATCAATCTATCATACAACAAGACACTTCGTCAGTTACGGTGATGAGTGCTCTGGTGGTTCTATAGATGGAGGAGACCTCATAGTCATTAAAATTGATGTAAACTGTTGAGGGTTTCTTATTTACTTATACACTCAACAGAATCCTTAACAGGCACACACACACACAAAGACATGAATATATATATATATATAT
>NC_068982.1:173881006-173885822 GCF_001194135.2 Octopus bimaculoides | reverse complement strand
TATATATATATATATATATATATATATATATATATATATATATATATATATATATATTTGTGTGTGCGCGGGTATGTATACCAATTCATAAGGGCTGGTTTCCTGGTTTCATGGTGTATATCCCCCACCTGGACGGGACACTGTGCCAGTTAAGTAGAGAAGAGCAACGTGAAATGAAGTGTTTTGCTCAAGAACATAATCCGGTCCAGGAATCGAAATCACAATCATACGATGATGAGTCCAACATCCTAATTACTAAGCCACGTGCCTTCACGCGCATACATATATACATACATATGCACATATATATATATAAACATATATTCAATTTGATTTTTTATATTTAATAATTTTTCATATTTCCTTGTTTTCCTTATTAGTTCTTTATATTAAGTTTATAAAACGAACGTTCTTAAATTCAAAAGTCGCTAAATGCTTTCAAACTATCTCATTCTCATCCTCAGAATCTGAAATTATTGTAGAATGGAGTGTTTTCGCTTGCTTTGTTTATTAAATTGCACTGGATTGCAGGGGTGCTAAACCTTGTACCCTGCTTTAGAATGCTCACTTGTGGGGTATCCACTTACAGACACGTTTTTAAAGAGCTTATTCAGTTTCATTTCAAGATTTCTTGCGAATAGAGAAAGAGCCGTTCTCTAACTTAGATTCAAGGTCTCCTCATTTGAATTTCAGCATTAACATGGTACTTGGTAATTTTTGTGTGAATATGTGCAATATTTGGAGTACATGTGCATATTTATAAGTTTAGTTTAATGTATGTATTCTCATGTATATAGTTGCATGCTTAGACATGCGCATACATACTGAAATGACAAACTTCTGTATGTATGTATGTATGTATGTATTTATATAGACATGTATGTACATATATATATATATATATATATATATATATATGTGTGTGTGTGTGTGTGTGTGTGTGTGTGTGTGTGTTTATGTATGAACAAGCAGAATCTAATTGAAAATTGGAAAATACAAAGACCTTTCTCTTGGATTGATCCCAGGACGTTACAAAGATCCCAGCTGTGTTGGCCAAAATAAATTAAAATTTTAGTGATTATATGAATACAGTGTGTATGTATACAACCTTCTTTGTGTGCGCATAGGGTATATACATATATATATATATACATATGTAATAATCCGCAAACCGGAGAGTCAACCTTAGGAATGATCAAGTGTCTCCGCTGTGCCGCATCTGTAATAGAGTGGATGAAACCATTACCCATATCACGGACGAATGCCCTAGACTTTCTCAAAACCACTATAAGTTGTTATGAAAGTGCGACATTGGAAACTGAGCAAGAAGTGGGGCTAATGAGAGGCAATATATGGTATGAGCACAAGCTGTAGAGAGTGCCGGAGTCTGAGACTAACAAAATCCTTTGGGATTTTTCAATCCAAACAGATCAAGTGCTAGAGCATAACAAACTGGACCTAGTGGTGGTCGATAAGATGCACTACATTTGCTATATAGTTGATGTTGCATGCCACTTTGACCCACGAATATTCAAGAACGAAGGCGAATATATAAATAAATACAACCCTCTTAAGTACGAAATAGCCCGGCAGTGGAAAATAAAAAAGATGAAGATAGTGCCAATTATTGTTGGGTCCTTAGGGACAGTATCAGAAGGCATCAAGAGGAATATCAAGGAAATCGGAACAGAGTGCCCAGTAGAACTGTTACAAAAGTTTTGCCTCCTTGGCACCGCCAGAATAATCAAGAAAGTATTAGATAGCTGAAAAAACGTATAGCATGGTACCGTAGAGCTGCGGGTACCAAGCCCACTACGCATGCAATATTCCAAGAGTTCCAACATTACTTGTAATAAAGAGAAATGATAATAATAATAATAATAATAATAATAATAATAATAATAATAATAATAATAATAATAATAATAATAATCGACATAGCATGTCCCGTTGATAATTGTGAATAAAAAAGAACGAACATGTATGATAGTCGACATAGCATGCCCCGGTGACAACAGGATCAATGTGAAAGAAGAAAAAATAAACAACTATAACGATTTGAAGAGGGAAATATGAAGGCTGTGGTCAATGAAGAAAGTAGACGTGATACCAACGGTTATTGGCGCACTTGGAAGTATCAGCATTCAGCTACTAACATGGCTGAAAAAGATTGGTGCAAGCGTGAAGGTAGAACACCTACAAAAATGAGCATTGCTTGGAACTGCAAGAATTCTTCGCAGAGTTTTTGAAGCATCACCAGTAAACAAGTGTCACCTGAGTCTGCTGGCTGTGGACGGCTGACACTTTCCATCATAACCCAGCAAAATAAGCTGTAAGGTTTCACATAATAATAATAATAATAATAATAATAATAATAATAATAATAATAATAATAATAATAATAATAATAATAACAACAACAACAACAACAACAACAACAATAATAATAATTATAATAATAATGATAACAATAATAATAATAATAATAATAACATCACCATCAACAACAAAAACAACAACAATAAATGTATCAATATAAATCGTAATTAACTATTCGTGCCTGTTTGTTTCTGTATGAGTACGCGCGTGTTTATACATAATAATATACAAGTTAAAATGAAAATAATTGTAACTTAAGTCAAATTTTCCGTATCGGTTATCCAAAGTCAGACAAAAATATATTTATTTGCCAAGAATAATATCACAGATCAAGTAATGCAAAAAGTTGTTTATATTTGTTTGTCCATACACTATTCATATACAAATTGGAGCTATCTTGACAAAAATAAATACATAAAGTGATGAACGTTTGCTTATAGATAGTCTGTAACTGAAATAAATTCACGCATTGGGAATCGTATCTCTTTACGTAAGCTGCGCTTTGTTCCAAAGAATTACTGAAATAATTGAAATATCACTTTTTCTAGTTTAATGATAGCGAAGATTGCTATCGGTCAGAAAGTCCCCGAACTGTCGACACCTACTTCTCTAGAACGTCTCCATGCTCCATTTGGTATATGCAAATTTGCGGCGAGATTACGGCATTTTCAGAAACCATGTGAAAGCTGTTGTAGCACTTGTTATATAAATTCTGACGCATGAAACTACAAGTATGCTCGACAACAATAAGGTTTTAAAGGTATGTTACATAGTGTAACAGCCCCATTCTGAAAGGGCTCGAAAAAAAAAAAAAGAAAGGGGAAAAAATGGATAAGTATCAGCTGGGATATTTACCACTGAATATAGACGATTCAAATATCAATACAGGTTACCAAGTTTTTGATATTTTGATCTGATTTTCGCTACTATACTTAAACTAGGTGAATTCGAAACCCCCGTTATTCACTTCCAGCTGATGATGCAGCTGGTTAGACACGTTACAAGGCCAGCTTGTTGGCAGGAACACTTCTATATCTCGTTGATATTATTATTATTATTATTATTATTATTATTATTATTATTATTATTATTATTATTATTATTATTATTATTATTTGCTTTAATCTGCATGTTTCTTACAATCACTTGCTGAGACACACTCAGCGTCCTGGGGCGAGTGAAGGATAAGGGATGTTACAGTAGGAGGGTTCTTGGCATCTAAGGTTACTTGTTGTAGCCCGATGTTAGGAATTTTTCTTTTCCAACATTATAATCTGTTGCGTGTATATGAATAATATACACACAACAGGAAATAAGCAAAACAAAAAAAAAGCATGGAAGGAAAAGAAAATATACGGTCAGTTTGCAAGAGATGTGAACGCCAAGACAGCTACAAAGGACCGGTGCCTTTGGTTGTGGAGGAGTGACTTGAAGATAGAGACAGAAGCACTCGCATGCGCAGCTCAGGAACAAGCGTTAAGGACCAATTATATGAAGTGCAGAATAGACAACATTACCGATAGCGACAAGTGTAGAATGTGTGGTGAGAGGGGCGAAACGGTATGGCACATCGTTAGCGAATGCCCGAAATTGGCACAACGAGAATACAAAAGACGCTATGACGATGTGGCAAGAATGATCCATTGGGAGCTCTGTGGAAATCACGGCCGACAAAGAGCAAAGACGAGGTATGAACAAACTCCCGAAGATGAGAATTCCAAAATCCTGTGGGATGCAATGAACCAGTGTGATCACCCGACCAGACACCGGAAACCGTACATTGTTGTGGTGAATAAAAATAAAAAAAAAACATAGCATGCTCCGGTGAAAACAGGATCAATGTGAAAGAAGACGAAAAAATAAGCAACTATAATGATTTAAAGTGGGAAATACGAAGGCTGTGGTCAATGAAGAGAGTAGATGTGATACCAAGAGTAATTGGTGTACTTCGACGTATCAGCACTCAACTACCAACATGGCAAATGTGAAGGTAGAACACCTACAAAAATCAGCATTGCATGGAACTGCAAGAATTCTCCGCAGGGTTATTGGAGCATGACCAGCAAGCAAGTGTCAACTGAGTCTGCTGGCTGTGGACAGCTGACACTTTTCATCATACCCAGCAAAATAAGCTGTGAGGTTTCATACAATAATAATAATAATAATAATAATAATAATAATAATAATAATAATAATCGGTAACCATATCATCATCATCATTATTATTATTATTATTATTATTATTATTATTATTATTATTATTATTATTATTATTATTATTATTATTATTATTATTTTATGTTTGACTTTTGTTTTGCATTTGTACAAGTTGGATCCAAGTCTCACCCAGAGACCTCAAGAGACAACAAGTTAGAAGTTCATGTAGGTGTTATGCCTAGGGTACCATATATTTGGATTTGTACAGTTTTGTTCAGGT
>NC_068982.1:173872347-173877347 GCF_001194135.2 Octopus bimaculoides | reverse complement strand
GAGGTGACCCGAGACTAAAGTAGTTGCATTCGCCCATAATGATTGAAATTGTGACCACGTGGCTACAAAATGTACCTTTTAGCTATATTGCGAATATTGGTAGAATTACTTTCCCTAAATACAGTAAAACATATTTCAAGACATCATTTAACATCAGAAACTTCGGAACCATATAAAATGGTACATTTATGTTGGATATTTTCTTCTGAAGTTTCATCTTATTGTTTTCAAATCTTAGCACAAGGCCAGCAATTTCGTTGGAGGGTTAAATCAATAACATCGACCCCCAGTGCTCAGCTGGTACTTGTTTTATCAACCACCAAACAAAAAACGGAGGGCAAAGTTGCTCTCAGTGGAATTTGAACTCAGAACGTGAAGACGGACGAAATGCCGCTAAGCATTTTGTTCAGCGTGCTTGCGTTTCTGCCAGGTCGTCACCTTAATGTTTCTTGATTTTAAATGATGTTTTCAAACAGACATTACTGTATATCGGGAGGCCCATTCTACCAGTCAAATCAAACATACTGGTTGTAGACTACGTATTCATTAGTTGATTTATCAATGTATTTCGTCATTAAAGCAGTATATAATATATTTAAATGTAATACTTACGTCTTAATAATTTAGAAACTTTAATGGGTTTGTTTTTTTAACCTAACATTCTACAGACTAACGTTTGTAGCTTTACGTACTTCGAGTTATACCGTTGAAAACGATTTACAAACTATATCTATCACTAGTATATACAGCCACCCGGACAATAACAGTGACTATATAAACACACGGTATAATATGAGATGAAAATAAAAAGTAGATAATGACAACGGTGGTAACCTTACGTACAACCACTACCATTGCAACTCACCCTGTCATTATCATAATTTGAATCCAATAATCTTTCCGCTACAATGAAATGAAAACAGAATATAAGATGTGCGAAAAACAGGCAGACTCATCATTACTCTCGTTACTTCACTCCCGGGCAGGGCTGACCTATACAACATTAACAACAACAGACAAATATCACACATCCATCCATCTATCTATCCATCCATCCATCCATCTGTCCGTCCGTCCATCCATCCATCCATCCATCCATCCATCCATACATACATACATACATCTGCAAGATCTTAAAAGGATAATGAACGAAACAAGATGCTTTCCTTCACAACCTTGCTACCAAGTCGATGGCCAGTTAAAATTTACTCTAAATTAGAGAAAGAGAAGAACATACATACATTACTGGAACTGTAACAATCTGTAAGACTTTCCAGAAGTTTATCATTTAAGTCTTTATAAGCATGTCTATGTATGCAACTATATGCGTGAGAATACATAAAAAAAACATACAAATTTGCACATATACATACACACACACACATACGTACATACATACATACACAAATACATACATACATGCATGCATAAGTACATACATACAAACATACCCTGTGGTGTTGTTGAAATTCCAATGAAGGAGCCTTGGATGAAGGTTAGAAATTGACTCTTTCTCTATTGGCAAGAAATCTTGAAAAGAACCGAATAACGACATACATCCATGTCTGTGTGTGTGTCTGTGTGTGTTTGTGTGTGTGTGTGTGTGTACAAACATATATACACTGTAAACAATATGTAAAAGCAAATTACAGCTGTCGAGTGCATCAATAAAAAGTTTGCGGACATGTAATGAAATACTTTGTGTGTAAAATCTTAAAATCTTCGAATGATACTAATCACTTAGTTGGGACCAGCTGGGATATTTCTATCAACAAATGTAAACACTATCACTATAAGACATGATTCCATGTCTCTTTGTCGATCTCTCAGTGCAATTGCCTTTATAGTACATATTTCTTCTATGTTGTATTTGCACTAGTTAAGTTTTATGACCATAAAATTCTTCCTTGTCTGAACATCTCTAGTATATTGGATAAAAGAAAGGTTATTTCGCAACAAACAAGCATTCGAACTTCATTGACTTCAAACCAAAGATACTTTTTGCGTTATTTCAATATCATTAACACTAGACCCATGCAAACTTGAAAAAAAAAAACCCCACTCCTATGAATGGTAAACTGGAAATGAGCAGTTACTCATAGTTTCCAGAGCCTTTCCAGATATCTGCCATGAGGTTATACGAAGGAAATTAGATGTAAAGTGGATAGTAACCAGGTGACATGACAGGATATTACATACTCAGACACTGGGTAGGGCGAGGAAGATAGCTGTAGTTTATATCACATGAGGATGAATAATGGGTGTGAAAGATGAAGTATGTCAGGTCATTTGAGTAATGTATCATAAGTTTCAAAATCCTTTCGGATGCATATATCTACACATTCATACTCACACACAGGCATACTTTTATGCATACAAGGGTGCGCGGGCGCACTCACACGCCCACATACTCATGTGTATGTATGTATGTATGTATGTATGTATGTATGTATGTATATATCTATCTATCTGTCTGTCTGTCTATCTGTCTGTCTGTCTATCTATCTATCTATCTATCTATCTATCTATCTATCTATCTATCCATATAGAGGGTGCGACGGGTAAATTGTCGCCATTTTATACTCTTAATTTCACTTAATTTCAACTGTTACCCAATGACCAATTTGTACGGATGGAAATGAAGGATTACCGATGCCAAGTTCAGTGGAATGCATCCGAACAGAGCAATTCGGTCTCCGTATAAAAACTTGTATGATGCGTTCCACATTTTCCGGAGTCTGTACCGTTCGTGGCGCTCCCACGAAGTACATTCACCCAACGTAAGATTGTATTAAGGGTGGGAACAGCCTGATTTCGGTGAGTGTTGAAGTGGCTCCGAGACTCACACTGAACTGCTGTGACAGACTCGTTATACTTCACGTAACTGCCGCAGGCAAACACGTGATGTTCTATCGTCCACAGCGCCAAGGCTTTACTTAAAAAGAAAAAAGTGTTAAGAGACCATGGACCGAATGGTACCTGTGGGACATATGTCCCTCTCCCTGGGGCATAGTAATAGCCATTTCATAAACGTCTGTTCTCTCTGTCCACACTGTATTAGCATTGCGGACACGAATTTAGAAGAGTGGGAATAGGTTTTGTATAATGACGGGAAGCCATTGTGGAGTTGCAAACTCCCAATTATGTCCTACCGATGAAGAGATTTCGTTTCTCAGTTGAATCTCATTCAGAAATTTTTTAAAAATGATAAAAAATTAGTTACCCGACTTCTATAAATATGGAACCCTTTATGTAGCAATTGGAAATCGATGAACTGTGCTCACTATGAAGTTGATTATTAACATTACTATTTCAGCCTTAGAAAGTTTATGGTACGTGTACAAATAATCTCTATCATGTACTTATTGTGTTGCACGCAGAAGAAATGAAAGGCAAATCCCACCATGGTAGGAGTTGAACTCAGATTTTAAAAGAACGTTAATTATATACCGCAGTGCTTTTTAGATGGTACGTCGCACTTTTACCATCTTCCATTTAATACTGGTCACATCTCATTACCATCCATGATTATAATGTTAATGATGATGATGATGATCATGATGATGATGATGATGAGGAGGAGGAGGAGGAGGAGGCGGAAGATGACGAGGAGGAGGAGGAGGAAGAAGAAGATGAGGAGGAGGAGGAGGAGAAAGTAGAAGAAGGCGAGGAGGAGGAGGAGGATGAAGAAGATGATGATGATGACGATGAACTTAATACTCTAAACTATGTAAAAAAAATGCGCTAAAGACGATCACATATGCCTTTAGACATACCCAACATTTTATCAAATGCTTTACCGCTTCTATTACCCAATGCCCTGAGTTTGTTTGATAAGTTTTTAGGCAAATATACTAACAAGGAATCATATTTGGTTGAATTGAATGTGCTCCGTTACTGAAAAATATTTTAATGGTTCTAGAAACATAAAAGACAAAATAATCTACTGAAGAATTTAAAATATGATATTAGTTTCTTTTTAACTTGGCACGAAGTCACTCTGAAAGCTAAGTGGGAAAGAGGGTGTGAGATATGCATTCCTCTCTCATTAATAGTGCATATAAAGTGAAACTGCTTCTAACTACTGTTTTCAGAGCATTTATCGCCAACTCAACATCGAATCAACTTAATCGATTACAACCACACTTCTACACCATTACCATCATCACTCACCAATAAATAAATAAATAGAAATATAAAATTTAAAAAAAGAAAAGAAAAAGAAAAAGACATTTGTGTCTTTGTGATGATGTTAAAGATTATTCTTTTCAGGAGAAAGAAAGAAAAAAAAAAAGCGTAAACAGAAAAGAGAAATATATCAAACGGGAAATGTAGAAACGCTACATATTTTTCCCCTTTCATGTCGTATTAACATATTTCCACTTTCGTCTGTTATGGAATTGAATAATGCCGACGATAACTACTTGTCGCTTCCAATTTTCGTAATTGTATTCGATAGATTGTGTACAATTGACCAAGAGCAGTCAAAAGTATAATATAGATTTTTGTTTCAGAGGGTTTAATGATGGTGTACAGCCGGAACACCCGGAACTTTATTCTCTACTTCGTCTCACGGTTCATCACCAAAAACATTTTAAGCTTTTATTTTTCTCATCTGATCCATGATAAATCCCAACACATATCCTCTCTACTCACTTAAACAATCATACTTCCTATTCTAATATTTCTTTTATACGGGTGTGAAATAAGCAAATAAATCTATATTTTCACGGGCAAATGCATTGGAATACTTAGATATAGTTTTCTATAAATATTTAAGGGATGGGGTAATTTAACTATAAAAGAGCTACACAATGCAGTTATTTTTCTTATACTTTTGCATTGATCTCAGATAATGACATCTTTTTGTGAGGATTAAAAAATGCCTATACTTTATTAGTACTGTTTGATCAAAGCTGACCTGGAGTTAAATTACAACAATTGGTACTTTTTCTATCGATTCCGAATGTATAAAAGAGAATGTCGACTGTGCTGCGATT
>NC_068982.1:173869774-173871781 GCF_001194135.2 Octopus bimaculoides | reverse complement strand
TATATATATATATATATATATATATATATATATATATATATATGGACTTATTCCTACAAGATTGGAAAGTTGAACTGTGAACATTTATGCTTCTCTTTCTCCATCACCTTATTTCTTTAGTCCTGTCCTCTATGTCGTCACTTCATTAATCTATACTTTTCTTATTTTCCCAATTTGTCCCCGATGACGGAATATCCCATACTCTACGATAACCCAGAAACAGCTGGAAGACTGAATTTTTTTCCAATAATAATATTGTATATGATTTGAGACGTTTGCCTTGATTTAACGTTTGTACTTTAACAATTAAATATGTATGTGTGTGTGTGTGTGTGTGTCTAAAAAGGTTGAATTAGATTCATCCTTTAATTTGGAGGTTTCCAACAAAAATTTTTTTATAGATTCTTCATATTTTGCTGGTAGCTTACTGGCGTAAATTTGTGAGTATGAAAATAATACTTGTGTATGGTGTGTTGGTAATTTATGGAAAGAAATCTCAAAACAATTTTGATAAAAATGGAAAAGAGAAGGTGTTAAAATATATAAGAATTTTAATTCATGCAGACGATCGTTTCGTATAGCGATATAAAAATCATGCAAATTCATGGTTGAATAGAATTAATTGGATTAATTAGATTAAGTTAAATTAATTATATATCACTGTACTGTTCAGTGCAGGAAGTATAAAGAAAATTCTGCTTTCTCCTTTCTCAAGTACTTTGTAAAAAATTTTGTTTGTACTTCTTGCACTGAAGAGTACAGTGATATATAATTAATTTAATTTAATCTAATTAATCTAATTAATTCTATTCAACCATGAATTTGCATGATTGTCATATCGGTGTACGAAACGATCGTCTGCATGAATTAAAATTGTCTTATATATATTTAATACCTTCTCTTCATTTTTATCAAAATTGTTGAGTTTTATGAGATTGCTTTCCATAAATTTACAACACATCATATAAAAGTATATATATATATATATATATATATTTGGCCTTTCTTTTCTTTTCTTATTTTCTTCTTTGCTACTCTAGGCACAAGGTCCGAAACTTTTTGGGGAGAAGCAGCCGATTAGATCGACCCCAGTACGCAACTGGTAGTTAATTTCTCGACCCCGAAAAATGATAGGCAAAGTCGACCTCGGCGGAATTTGAACTCATAATGTAAGACAGACGAAATACCACTAAGTATTTCGCCCGGCGTGCTAACATTTCTTATTTTTTATTGCCCACAAGGGGAAAACAAGGACATGAAGTCGATTACATCGACCTCAGTGCGTAACTGGTACTTAATTTATCGACCCCGAAAGGATGAAAGGCAAAGTCGACCTAGTCGGAATTTGAACTCAGAACGTAGCGACAGACGAAATACCGCTAAGCATTTCGTCCGGCCTGCTAACGTCTCTGCCAGCTCGCCGCCTTTTGAAAGACCTATTACGCTACAACTTTTGACCTTTATTTTCTTATCTTATTTTTTTCTTGCCAAGCTGTATACCCTCATGTAACCGAATTTTTAGTTAGTGTGTAAAAATTTCGACTTGTGATATAAAGGTTTTCGTATTAATTATTACAGTATTTATCTGTTTATTAAGGGATAGGTAAGTGCAATGTTATATCTACAATGATAAGGCGGCGAGCTAGCAGAAACGTTAGCACGCCGGGCGAAATGCTTGGCGGCATTTCGTCTGTCTTTATTTTATGAGTTCCAATTCCGCTGAGGTCGATTTTGCCTTTCATCCTTTTGCAGTCGATAAATTGAGTACCAGTTGCGTACTGGGGTCGACCTAATCGACTGGCCCTCCTCCCCTAAAATTTAGGGCCTTGTGCCTAGAGTAGAAAAGGATTTATCTAGAATGATTAGTTACACAATATACATTTTACAAACTTCATGTGTAATTTCATTATAACAGAAAAATATAAATGCGCGCACACACACACATATATGTATATGTATATATCTGCATGTATGTATATCTCTCTCTCTCTCTCTCTCTCTCTCTCT
>NC_068982.1:173864451-173868824 GCF_001194135.2 Octopus bimaculoides | reverse complement strand
TGTGTGTGTGTGTGTGTGTGTGTGTGTGTGTGTGTGTGTGTGTGTGTGTGAGTGTCATATATACATGCATAAATATATACATACTTATATGCGTACTGAAAGGGAATTTGCTGATGATTATATTGATAATGGCACTTGATGTATTTTTTTGTTTTCATAATGGTTTGTTAATGCAGATTACTAAGTATTTAGCACAAATAATAACCCTCATAGTAAACTAAGGCAAATGTTCGCGAACTTTGTTTTAAAAATGAGTGTGTTGACAGAGAGTAAGAATGGCATTAATGCAACATCTTCCAGTAAAAGAAATGTAGAAACATCTAAAAGGAATGTAGAAAGATCTTCCAGTAAAAGGAACGTAGAAACATCTTCCAGTAAAAGGAATGTAGAAAATAGCCAATGGGTCTTCATCATTTCTTTTTCTTGCCATAGAGGACACAATGGTAATAGTTTAAAATGATAGCAGCAGTTGATGTAGTTCTTCAATAACAAGAACTACATCAACAAAAATAACTGCAATGTTAAGACCTTGTACTCGCTCATTGACCGCTTGGCTATTGGAAACAAACTTCTTTCCGATCACATTCTGTATTGTTTAAAAGAATGACACTCTAGACAATGTAGTTAACTGCTAGGATGACTTTGTTCATAGTACTGCTCGATCAAAGTTGACTAGGGTTAGACAACAGAAGTAACAATATTAAAAATAATAAGAACATTTGCCACATGAAAGAACTAGATATTATTTATTGAAGGAAACAAAGGATCACCTTACAAAGGAAATTATAATTGTGTACAATTTTGATGTATTAGCCTTTTCGAATTGACTCTATCCAATATGAAGTTTTTTGAAACTAAGAAAAAAAAAAAAAAAAAAAGGTGAAGAAATTAATGACCTCAAAGTTAGAAACAGTACCAATTTCCGAAATGTTCCAAATTAGAAATTTGAAAGATAAAGTTCTTGGAATTCGGGATAACATGCACAACTGTTAGCAACATTGATAATAGATTATAATGAAGCAAAAAGAAGACCGATAAACTATTTGACATTTCAATAGTAGTCTATTTTAAATACTCTTAGCCAACGAACAATCTTCCACAGCAATAGGTTGTAAACAGATAGCTTAACAGTTTCATGTAACACGAAAGAACATATATTTTTGAAAATAACTAAACGATATATTTGGAATAAGATTTGAAAATCGCCATTAGCTCTCATAAAAATTGACAATTTTTAGATATAACACTAAATTCGACAACTAACATTTCACGAGGGTAGAATATGCATATAGACAAATTCTACCTATTTCTCAAGTATCTCAAGGAACATCTTAGATGGTGTAGGAGAATTCTGAATAGATCTGTGACAGTGATATTTTCATTGGTATTGCCTACTTTCATTACAAGGCACTATCAAAAAGTCACTTAAGTGAGAATTAAATATATAAGGAACATCTCCCACAAAATAGTACAACCAAGTAGCAAAACAGAATTTGGTTCAACCCACCTCACAGCAGGGAAGTAATCACCAGCATAGTCAGAAATCACACAGCCTGTTATGTAAATATTTGTCATACCAACGATACGTAACTACCTGATGTTATTTAACTAATAATATTCAGGTTACTAATATGCTTGCTTCGATAACATCCTTTTCCAGCTTTCACAATACAATTTCAGTAGCACACTAACTCTAACAACGAGCCCTGCAACTATAGGACAGTTGAAAATTAAAGTGCTTTACTATTTCAATGCATGTTTCAAAGGACAGCTACAAGTTAAAGTAAAACCGGATTGATTGCACAATATTTTAAATTCCTCAAAATAATAATTTTTTTCTTTCTCTCAACATGACTAGAAATTAACGGGCAATGGTGTCGAGAACGAACATCTTCATATACCAATGTAACAGTGAGATATACTGAGTCCCTATTTGAGGAATTCCATATTCCGACACGACTTCCCAGTTCGTTAATGAAGAAATTTGATATTTTATTTTTTAGCAGCTAGGAACATAATTCTTTTAAGAAGCCTTCCATATCAGCTGTGATAGGCCATCCAGCTGCTGCTATTCCCTTTCCCTACTGTCGTCACTTGTTGTTTCATAGATATTCTACCAACAACATAATAAACGAATACCGAACACTCTTCCTAATACACGATGCAGTTCTCCTGACCACTTTTGACCAAAAAATATTGACGAATTTGGTGTTTTTCGAAAGCTAATAATTGGTCTCCCTCTTTATTTTGCAGCGTGAACGATCGTCTGTAGCCACAATCTCTGAGGAGCGACGGAGTGAATCAACAGCTTCTTCTGAATAAACTATACAATATATATCCTGAACTGTTTCCTTGTTTATACTGCTAAATGTATGCGTGTGTGTGTGTGTGTGTGTGTGTGTATGTACACAACACATTTGCAAGTAGATACAGATGTTAAAAACATAATCAAACAAAGAAGTAGACATGAAAATTAAGCAACACCAATGAAGATTTATCTAAGTGAAGAAAATAATTGATAAATTGACAGTTGATATTGGTTACATCTTTGTCTGGAAGAAATGACAGTCAGCTAGAATCCGTTTCTAGCTAGAAATATATATGCATAATTGTCTACACACACATTTATATGCCTTCATAAATAAATATATGAATTCTAATAACATAAGTATATGTGTACGACTATCTAGCCAATGAGAAATATTAGTTTGCTGCTTAGAGACAAGGCTATTTGGAATTTAGAGGACAACGGCGTAGTCTTGTATGTATGTATGTATGTATGTATGTATGTATGCTCTCTTCTGTTTTTGATTATTTAAATTCTTCCGCGGAGACTGGAGCCGGTTTCTAACAAACATTCAAAGCTCCCTCGATGGAATGCAGATAACGAAAACAATTTAACATTTTAGACTTGAGAAAAGTCTTGTGCAGTTTTACTATTCCACTTACAGATTCTATTTGTAACGTGCGAGTTGGTTGATTTCTTTTCCCGAAAACACAACCCAATCCAGATTGTCACTTGGGCGTTTACTCACAAAAACATGTGCACCGATTATTATAGGTATAAATGTGAATATATTTCCAGAATATAAATGCTGGAGGTTATCTTCTTTCACTCTGATTTTTCAAAGGTGTTGCCAGAGAAAGTCAACATACTGGAATTCACCGGTAATCCAAATGCAAAAATTAGTCACTTTCATTTTTATATTAATTCGATTCCCACGTGTACTAATACCAATTTTCTTCCGTCGTGAGTTGATATGCCTCAATATTAAAATATTTTTAAGGCGGCGAGCTGGCAGAAACGTTAGCACGCCGGGTGAAATGCTTAGCGGTATTTCGTCTATCTTTACGTTCTGAGTTCGAATTCTGCCTAGGTGGACTTTGCCTTTCATTCTTTCGGGGTCGATAAATTAAGTACCAGTTGCGTACTGGGGGTCGATCTAATCGACTGGGCCCCTCCCCCAAAATTTTGGGCCTTATTCCTAGAGTAGAAAAGAATATTAGACTATTTTGTATAGTCAAGGTTTATGGCGAAAACTTATAATTATATTTTTGAAAATTTATCCCTCGTCTCTAATTCTTAACGTATGTAGAACACGTATATGTTTACACACCACTATGAAACTACGCTTCCTAAATTCGTTTCTACTCTAGGCACAAAACCCAAAATTTTCGGAGAGGGAACCAGTCGATTAGATCGACCTCAGTACGCAACTAGTACTTAATTTATCGACGTCGAAAAGTAAAGTCGACCTCGGCAGAAATTGAACACACAACGTAAAGACAGACGAAATATCGTTAAGCATTTCGCCCGGTGTGCTAACGTTTCTGCTAGCTCACCGCCTTCATGATTCCTAAATTCTATGGGTAAATATGGTTGTGTATATTTTTGTTATCGGTAGCACGCTTATTGACGATATAAGAGGTGTTGGTTCGATTCCCACGTGTACTAAAAGCAATTTTTTCCTGTCGTGGGCTTATATTTCCCAATGTTAGGTAATCATCTGTAATTAATGTTTACAGTGAAAACAATCATTTTTGCGAACAATCTTTGGAGTAGTCAATCACTTAAATAACTCATTCACCGAGCAAGTAGTTCATCTAAGCTAACTGATCGAACTGGAAATGTCATCTTTAAAATCGATAGAGCATCCACTCTGTTTATCGCTTTCACTCCTTCTCCCCTATCTCTTCAGCAGTCTCTTTATCCAAACACAGACACCTCACATTGGTTGCTGTATATTTTATTTCTTTGTTCTTTGTCGTCGTAAACGCAATAAAAGAATCTAGTTATTGTTATAAAATTTACGTATATATATATATATATGTGTGTGTGTACGTATGTATATATTATAATATATATATATATA
>NC_068982.1:173859645-173862982 GCF_001194135.2 Octopus bimaculoides | reverse complement strand
TATATATATATATATATATGTACATATATATATACACACATATATGGGGGGGGTGCGTATGTATATGTATACACACGCACAAACAGAGACATAGTCAGAAACACGCACATGCAAGTACACACTCACACACGTATATATATGGCGTCTATGATGACATCTATCTATTTAAACTGTATTGATTCTCAGTCAGCTCCTGAAGACAGATGAAGGTTTTCATGACAGTCAATTTATTTCACAAATATCTATCTAAACGTAGTTCTTTTTTTTTTCTTTTCGTCTTTCAAAGGGTCTGAGAAAATAATCTCATTAGTTTCTCACCACCCACATCACTACGATTTGGTTGATATAACTAGGTTACAATGGTACAGTTGATGTTGTTTTGAACTGTTACAAGAAATCATTGTCAAAGTAAGAATTTCAGAAGAATGATACATTTTAGTGCCATGAAAGACTTGATGACGTATTTAGTTTCGCTTCTGTTATAGCATTTGAATGCTGTGAATATGACGTCTTTCTAGGGTTTTTAATTACTTTCATTATTATTGTTCCTCAGCGTGATGAATTACCAGAATTGTGAGGGTGTCGGAAAAATGTTTTGCGGTATTTGTTCCGGCTCTTTTAAGTTCAAATCCCACTGGGATCGACTTTGCCATCTATCTTGTCAGGGTGGATAGAATAAAGTATTCGACTAGCCCCATACCCGTAAAATTGCTAGTTGCTCGCGAAACATAAAAATATATCAATATATGATAATCACTTCAACTAAATCAAATCTCAAATATTTTAATGATTATGTGCTTTGTTCTTCCCATTTAAATTCAAAATTCATTAATTTAGAGTAGTGGTTCTGAGCTTGGTCCACATGGTCCCTGGGGGGGGGGGGGTCCATGTAAAATTTTGGGTGTCCATTCTAGCCAAAAATAGTAAGTTGGGGATCCACAGTACTATTTTAAAGGTCCACGAAAAATTTTGATTTAAATATATGTATAGCAAGAAAAAGCTTGGTTTCTCTTTCTAACGTTTTACACACTTCAACCTATGCAAGTGAATGAGTGAACAAAATAGGAATTATGAAAGAAGTCTTTATAAAATTTCTTTTTAAACATCGAATGGTTATGGAGGTCCACCAGAGTAAAAATAGTAACCAAAGGGGTCCATAGATAGAAAATGGCTGAGAACCACTGATTTAGAAGCTTATCTGAATTTCTTAGATCTTCTAATAATGATTGCAATTGATCTAGCTTTTTCGATACTTTGAGAACCGCTGACAACCAAACATTAGTTTATACATCCTACATGCAGACACAGATACATGTACGTACTCAATCGAACACGCATAAAGAAACACACACACATGTACACACACATACCATACACGCACGTATACTGGCTTTCAGCTAGATTCGGCAGGGTGGTAATCATCTGGTGCAATTCACTATTGCAAGTAGTATCGTTTTTATGAAATCCACGTATTTTTTCTGGACTAACAGTATTCAGTATGATTACTATCTGGATTGAAAGAAGATTTACGTAGGAAAGAGTAATGTCTTATCCAAGAACAGATTATACTATACTTTTAACCTTACGCAAAACAGACTGGGTAAAAACCTAATGCGATTCAAGAAGAATTAGCCTTTAACACAAATTGTATTACTTTAGAAACCCCATTATGCAACGCTATGGATGTCTCTCTTTCTCTTTCTCTTTCTCTCTTTTCTCTCTTTCTTCTTATTTCTCTCTCCCTCCCTCCCTCCGTTCTCTCTCTCTCTGTCATATTTATATAAATACATACATATATATGTAATACACACATATGAAAAATCAGTTCAATGAAATCGTGACAAAATGTATGCTTCAAATATGCTGAGCAATAACAGTAGTGGAAAAGAGGCCATAGTTACTACGCTGTATTTCAGCCCTGATTGAGTAAATCTATGGCAAATAGACTTTGGTGTACCAACCATGAACAAATGGTCTTTTACTTTTTATTTATTCATTTTTTTTTTGCATGCAAAATTTAAGTAGACACACATTACCGAATTTGTCATTCCTTTCTTTTTTAAGATGGCGTCATGGTATATTTGACAGTGATTTCACAGTTATTTCTAATAGTTTGTTAGACCACACACTGGCATTCACATTCATTCATTTCGAATCATGAGAGTTTGTGCCATGCGTGAATTTAACGAAAGTCAAAATCTCTCCGCACTACATGATTATTACCTATACTCCGCCACTTGCCGCAATGCTGAACAAAATGGTTATTTAATGCGGTTTGAAAATGGTTTAGGATATCTATTTACAGATAACTTTTGAGTAGGCTGTCTTTATACTCTTATAAATAAGAGATATTTGTTTTGAAGGTAAGTGTATAATAGTTACAACTATATTGATTTTATATATGGTAGACATATTTCATATTGTTTCTATCTTTTAACGAAGAATATCTTAGACCAGCCGCAAATGATGTTTTGCACAGGTTAGTTCATAGTTCAACCGTTTAATTCAACGCTAGATTTCTACCTGAACTCTTGAACTGACAATAACCAATCCTTTAAACAGTAAGTCAACTTTGACAGTTTCAACGAAGGTAAAAAGAAAAAAATGATAATAAAAACATCAAACAAGAAATTTAGTAAAAAAAATCTTCAAAGAAAATGAAATTGATTTTTAATGTTTAGTAATCATTCAAATTGAATTTCTCATTATCAAATATCGGATCAATGTTTGTTTTTAACTAATTAAATAAATGTTCACTCTCTTTATTTCTCTTATCTTATTCCCTTCACTTCGACTCATTTTGCATTCAATATTTAGTTTCTAGCATATTTGCTTCTCTAACAAACAATACTTTGTCTCACTCCACACACCTTCCTTCCTGTTCTTTCTTTCTTCCTTTCTTTCTTTCCTTCTTTCTTGCTTTCTTTCTTTCCTTCTTTCTTTCTTTCTTTCTTTCTTTCTTTCTTTCCTCTCATCTTTTTCTTTCTATCTGTCTATCTAGCTGTGTTTCTTTCTTTCTTTCTTTCTTTCTTTCTTTCTTTCTTTCTTTCTTTCTTTCTTTGTCACTGTCTCTCTTTTTCTCTCTCACACTTTCCCACATGCTGTGCATTCTTCACCTTCTCTATTAAACACACTTTTTCTCTTATGTTCTGTACCGTTTTGTCCCATCTGTCCTTCAAATAGCTCCCTCCCCCCTCTATCTCTTCTCTCTCTGTGATTATATATGCTACATGTGTGCAATAAATATGTGTTTATGTATATCAATATACATTCATGTGCATATATATGTTTGTGTGTGTATATATATATATATATATATATATATATATATATATAT
>NC_068982.1:173857717-173859039 GCF_001194135.2 Octopus bimaculoides | reverse complement strand
TGTGTGTGTGTGTGTGTGTGTGTGTGTGTGTGTGTGTGTGTGTGTGTGTCTGTCTGTCTGTACGCACGCAATCAATAAATTACCGTGCGCACGCGTACAATCTTCTCTTAGAGTTTCTATCTCATTCGACTTATCATTCAAACATTCATTCACTGATTTTCAGTGATTTACATATTGTTTCCTTCTTTCTCTTTTCCTTCCTTTCTTCATTTCTCTCCTTCATTCCTTCTTATATTCCAATTCTCTTCAACTCATTTTTCCTATTTCTTTCAAACGCTATTCTCTTTCTAGTTTCTCTCTTACTCATCCGTAGTCTCTTCACTTTCACCTTATCCGCTTACGTCTGGTTGTCCAACCGTATGCGTGCTTATCCGGTTGGCTACATATCTTCATACATAACGTAACTTTCGTCATCTCTATCTCCTTCAATCTTTCTTTCCTCTTCATCCTGATCCTCTCTTCTCTCCTCTCTCACTATTTCACTCTCTCTTACCCCGTCTCTCTCCTTCTCTCCCTTTCACAATTCCTCTCTCTCTCAAACTTTCTATCTACTACATCTTCATTCTCACATTATATTTCTGTGTTTAATCTTTTAACTACAATCCAAACAATTATATAACACATCACAGTTTCCGAATCGTTACTATGTTCTAATTCAGGCTCTCAATCATTGGAAAGTTAAAAGTTAATATAAATATGCATATTCTATACACACACACAAACACAAACACTTACTCACACGCACACACATAAAAATACACATATACATCATAGTTTATTAGGATGTTAATTATACTATAACAGCATATATTAGCATTATTGATACATTTTATTACTTCCTTTCAAAATTTTAAAACCTCGTTATGTCACATATGTCATTTATCTGAGACTGAATACAATTATCTCGGCTCACATAGTTTCAGGACATTTTCTTCTACACGACTATATATACATATACCTATACAGTGATGGCCATAAGTCGCTTTACCCATTTCTAATAATAATGGTATGGGTAAAGCGACTTATGGCCAACCCTATGTATTCATACAAACACACACACACACACACACACACACACATATATATATTTATATATATACATACATGCATACATACATAAATACATACATACATACATACATATACATACATATACAATGTATGTGTACGCACGCACACAGAAACACGCACATGTATGTAATTTGGTGATATTAGTACATCACATGTGTAAGTAGAGATAACTTTAGATATTTATGTATACCTACGTATTATGAATAGCACTCGGTGCACGTCTGAATGCATGTATATATGTGAATATGTGC
>NC_068982.1:173855430-173857707 GCF_001194135.2 Octopus bimaculoides | reverse complement strand
TATATATATATATATATATATATATATATATATATATATATGTATATGTATATATGTATATGTATGTATGTATGTATGCATGCATGTATGTATATGCTACTCTCTAAATTATAATAGGCTTAGTACGATATGTAGCATTTTCAAAAATCATTCTGCCACAGATATAACTTAAGAAAACAATGTAACTATTTGGGTTTCTATTATTGATGTAAATTTGCAAAAAAATTCTGTTTGAAATCTATATGGTCATCAGCAAAAGAAGAGAGGTAATGTTTTCATTGATCAATTAAATAGAGCCGCTTGAAACGGCCGTAATGGTTGACACCTGTACATCCTTGTTACTTATTTACATTCCGTACTCCTAACTTGGATTTGTGCGGACTATACCAAACTGGCAAGGTGCCTCGTGCAGTAAGCAGTTTGCTCACCAACCGCATGGCTCCGGGTTCAGTCCCACGGCGTTGCACGTTGGGCAAGTGTCTTCTACTATAGCCTCGGGCCGACCTAAGACTTGTGAGTGGATTTGGTAAAAGATGATGATGATGTTTATGATAATGATGATGATGATGTTTATGATAATGATGATGATGACGATTGATGATGGTGATGACGATTGATGATGGTGATGATGATGATGATGGTGATGCTGCTGTTGGTGTGGTGGCGGTGGTGATGATAATGATGACCATGATGATGCTGATTTTAGTGTTGGTGTTGATGGTCATGAAGTTGGTACTGATAGTGGTAGTGGCTGTTGAGTCTGGTGCAAACAAAGACGCAACTCCAATCGAGAAAGCCCAGTGTGGTCCTGCATTGATATGAAAGAGATTTCGCAGGTACATGCAGAAGATCTATATCTTGTCTTCGAATATTGCTAGTATTCTTGATGATGTAAATGATGATGATGATGGTAGTGGTGTCGGTGGTGGTATTTTTATTGTCATTGTTGTTTTTGCTGATGTGGTTTAACCTCAGGCAAGAGCTAATTGAACAAAACACCGATCAAAATCGTTCCAATTGTGATCTTTTTTAAAAAAGAAATCCAGATCTGCATTATTAAATATGTAATTTATGTTGAACGGCGAGTTGTGAATTAAAGAAGATATGTCTAATGAAGACGTGGTGTTCACGACTGTACTAACTCTTGACCACAGGTTTGCTTTATCAGAGTTGACCTTTGTTCACACAAAAATAATAACATACATTGATAACTAATTATTAGTAATATTAATGAAGCAGAAGTTTACAATTAAGGTGTAAAAGCAATATAAATTAAGAAAACTGAGATGAAGAAACAGAACTGTACGTAAATTAATTGCAAACGAGAAGTTGTGTTTCATACAGCGATCTTGTTCATTATCATTAAGCTAATTCTTTTTCCCCTACTTACATTTAATCCACTATATCACAGTTCTTATCTGCAGCGTCTCAATCATTTATACTGTCAATCTACACCAGTAACTCACAATATACTCATACCTGCCTTCATAATCGTTAAATGTCTACGCTTATTGCCATCTAGCCATTTATTTAACGTCTTAATTTAATCATTCTTTCATGTCACAAATAATCAGAATCATCAGCTTCTTCGTGATTTCCATATTCTCTCAGTGAACGCTCCTAGGTCGAAGCTGCGATTCGCTGACCATTTCACTCGTACTTCCAAGAATAATTTCTTACATAAAATACAAATGTTTTCGGCGCTATATATATATACACACACAAACACACACACACACACACACACACACACACACACACACACACACACACACACACACACATATATATATATATAAAAAATCAGTATTCAATTAATAGAAGAAAAGAAAATGGAGAGTTGAAAGCTAATAATTATCTATTAATAAAGTGATACTTCATATTTCCTACAGCTGTTTCAATTGTGCTCATTAACTAAATTACGAATTTATGCCTTAAACATATTTAGTCTGCCGGTATGAACTAAGAGGTCAGCATGTAATCTTTTATCGTATATTCCTTTTGAAGATGATATTGTGCCCATATCTTATAAATGCAAATTTGAAGCAAAATTTGTAATTTATTTAATGAACGCAATTGGAACAGCTATAGGAAGTATGTAGTATCACTTTATTAATAAATAGTTATTAACTTTCAAACCTCCCTATTCTTTTCTTCTATTAATTGAATACTGATTATATGCATAACCTATTGATTTAGCGAAATTTTATTTCCCTGAAATATTAGGTGTAGAACCAATGTTTTTTTGGATGAAATCATCCCTTTAAGAGGTTAATA
>NC_068982.1:173852155-173855349 GCF_001194135.2 Octopus bimaculoides | reverse complement strand
GTTGTATATATATATATATATATATATATACAATATATATAAATATATATATATATATATATATATACAATATATATACATATGTATGCATGTGTATGTATATATATGTGTGTGTGTGTGTGTATCTATATGCATATCATATAGATTCTTTTATTCTTTTACTTGTTTCAGTCATTTGACTGCGGCCATGCTGGAGCACCGCCTTTAAAAGTAGGGAACGCTTTACAAATTTGCGTGTCATACTTGCGCAGAGGCCATGCTAATCTTCTCTCTATCGTTCCAATTTTAGCATATATATATATAAGAGTTCTTGCTAGAAACCTTAATCATTTAGTTTTCTTCTTATTTAACCCTTATTTTTCCTTCTATTTTGAAACGGTAATGATTCTTGTTTTATTTTCTTTTATTCTCCGCTATCCAATGCACTGTGCTTATTGTTGTTGCATGTTCTCCATCATTTTATCTATTTGAGTTTTATAATTCCATTTAATCAATGAATATTTCAAATTCAAAATGAGGAGCTATTAGTATTGTACAAAGCTTTATTATTGGGAGATATCCATCTGTGTGCCGCTAGATTTTTTAATGTTCTGTTTTGAAACCTAAATCATAAAGAACGCATGTGCTAGAATCATAAAATGTCTAATGAAGATATTGACGTAGGAGCCAATTGGTGTAAAATAACCCGTGTTCATGGGCTACAACAAATATTTCTCAAATGATCTTATACAACTGCACTCTATACTTGGATACCTTTTAAATTGGCTTGCTACATTCTTAATACCGTTTCCCTTGCTTGAATTTGATGAAATGACCGAATTTTCGTTGAAGTCAATTCCGTTTGTCGAAGTTTCCTTACTTTTGAAAAAGCGTCATAGTTTAATAGATATGCAGCGGAGTTAAACAGAATATTAGAATTTTCTAAGGATCCGGGAGTTTCTTTTATACATGAAATGATTAATGTTTAAGGTGAATTTCTAATCTACAATTTTATCAGAATAAATTACAATTATTTAAAGTTGTCCGCTTCCTCGAGGGAAAACATTTACGCTGTTTTCACTTCCCTTCTTTTTCGAAATATTATCTCGATCGTATCTGATGGATATTGTGCGACTAACATGTTTGATAACAGTATTGATAAACTCACTCACACGAACACCATATTGATAGAGTTAGATAGAGAGAGTTAAGGAAGAGGGAGGAGAAACAGATTTTCAAAGATAATTTAATAGAAAGACATATAAATTGATCGATAGATAATAGATACATATGTTAGGAAATAAAGAGAGTTATATTTCGAAAGAAATATTAAATGATATCTAGATAAATATAGAGGAAGTTGGTAAATTTTGATTGACAGATAATAAATAGACTAAAAAAGAAATATGAATGTGTGAATGTACGTATGCATGTATGTATGTATGTATGTATGTATTATGTTAGCATGTATGTGTTTATGTATGTATGTATGTATGTATGTATGTATGTATGTATGTATGCATGTATGTATGTATGTATGTATCTTCGTATGTATTTATGTATGCATGTGTATATGCAACAAGTAACAAGTAAAAGATAAAAGACTGAAACAAGTAAAAGATAAAAAGATAGATAACCATCTAACTGATTTACTAATCGATTGTTTGATTAGTCGTTCAGCTAATCAGTCAATCACCTAATGGCGATCAAAGGACTCTGGCGAAACTGTTTGATTGATTGATTGATTGACTGATTAACTGAATGAATAGTGAAAAATTCGATTAGTCAGTTGGTTAAATGGTTATCTACTTGATCGATAATAATAAAAGAAGTGAAACAGAATCAGTGCGTGTGTATATTCGTGGCATAATCACCCTCCAAAGATGCAATACACACACACACACACACACACACACTTAAACACACACATATATACACACACACGCACGCAAACACACATACATACATATATGTGTGTGTATGTGAGTGCGTGCGGGTGTGCATATGTGTGTGTTTAAAAGGCATTAAGAATAGGAATGGAGAATTATAATCTCAAAAACTTGTTTATTGCTGCATTATATACAATACATTTACTTTTAATCTCTGTCTGACACGTGTCTGTGCTGCATAGATATCCAAAGATGTAGCATTTAGTTGCATCCGGCTGCTTCAGTTTCATTATAAGTCAATCGATTATATACGTATCTATGCAGCATTATTCAAGGTATTACCACTACGGTGTTTTGAAGCGAACTAAAGAGTTCTGTGTTTGATAGTCTTATACTAATTAAAATTCAGGAGGAGGATATATTTTTTCTAATGTAGAAGATAGTAGAGGTTGTTGTAAAATACGACATGTTATTAAAATTTGTTATCTTATAAATCTAGAGTGACCCTTAAAATTTTAAAGGGAATAACATTAAAGTAAACTTGGTAGTCAAAGAAATCTTAACTATATCGAAATTCGTTTCGCCCATAAGCCACACAAGATACATATAGAAAGAGCCTTAAGGATAAATAGATAAATTAAAAGGAAGAGAGTTAGAAACTGAAATAAAGATTAAAAAAGAAATTAAAATTAAAAAAGTGGATGGATTTGACATAATGTTTATAGATTGGTAATTCTTCTTTGTAACTTTATGCAAGTAATACCTTATTAAAACTTCCTATTTTGGGAAATATCAAACACCAACAAAGCTTAGCAGCCGGAGAAGCCTTCACTAGGTCAAAATTTGTTTCGCCCAACCACTACATAAGATAGAAAGAGAGAGAAATTTAAAGATAAATAGATGTATTAAGAGGAATTAAGAGAGTTAGGAACAGAAGCCACAATAACAAAATTATAAACAATTAAATTATGCTTCGAAGAAATCTACCATATTTCCATCTCTAGATACAAATTACTGAATCATTGACATGAATTAGCCCGGAGATGTCGGCATATTTCCATGAAATTGTTCAAATATTTCCCAAATAAATATTGTAAATATATTACTGCCGGAGGGATACACTGATGACTTACCTAGACGAAAATTTCAGATTTACTATAATTAGGTTTTAATAATCTAACAATTAACATCACTTTTTATGTTTATATACATACATACGTGCATCCATCTCTCACTTTCTCTCTTTTTTTCTGTCTGTCTGTCTGTCTGTCTGTCTGTCTGTCTGTCTCTCTCTCTCTCTCTCTCTCTCTCTCTCTCTCTCTCTCT
>NC_068982.1:173850657-173851945 GCF_001194135.2 Octopus bimaculoides | reverse complement strand
TATATATATATGTGTGTGTGTGTGTGTGTGTGTGTGTGTGTGTGTGTGTGTGTGTGTGTGCGTGTGTATACACACATATATATATATATATATATATGCATTATGTATGTGAGCTTGTGTGTGTGTGTATGCCGCCGTTTAAAGCACTTACGTTAACTGATGTCATCACTTGACGTCATCAACGCAAAGGACCGATGCACAAACGGTCGAAATGATCGTTGTGCTTAATACAGAATCTTATTCCATTTTCTCTTTCCTCTCATTTGTTATATATGAATATATATATATACATTCATATATATACACTGTGCGGTGAAAGAACTGTTATCTAAATTACGCAAAAATGAAAATCCCACTGGCATCTCATTTTAACAGATATATTTACCAAAATTACATAACAATATCTTGAAATAATAAAGAGTAATTTATTCAATAGAAATCGCCATTGACCTCAACCACGGCCTCCAGACAACATCGGAATCTCCGGCAACTCTCCTTGCTTAAGTTGGTGAATGCTGCCATAATCCTTGCCTTCAGTTCATCTTTGGTGGTACAAGGCGTTTTGTTGGTCTTTCGCTCAACTATAACCCACACATAGAAATCAATGGTGTGGCAGAAATTGTTTGACAGCTATGACTTGGTTCTACTTCTTGTGTGGCTTGGTGCATAGTCTTCTTGCCGGACATAGGTTCCTCCAGCAGCCATCCTCTTGACCCAGGGCAGTACCATCTCTTCCAGGCATTTAATGTAGGCCGCCTTGTTGAGTCTGAGGCTTGTGGGAAGATGAATGGCGGCATAACGTCAATATCACTAGTGATCCTTCCAAACACCCTGATGTTGACTGAATGTTTGATTTTTTATTGCTCTCGGCGCATATCATCAGATTTCATTGTCCTAAGATTGACACCGAGACACGCTGAAATGTTCGTGTTGGAGTTTCCGGCGTAAATGCCAAGCAGTACAGAATGTTGTGTCCTAATTTCTGGCAGAATGAATTGAGTCATGGTGCTGTTTTTCTCACACATCGTGCCCAACTGAGCCTACTATACTGTGTAGTCATCAAAATCAAAAACAAACAATGCACATGCGCGAAATTGAAAATATAAAATGGCCACAACTTACCCATCACATCTTTTTACTCTTTTATTCTTTTACTTGTTTCAGTCATTCGACTGCGGCCATGCTGGAGTACCGCCTTTAGTCGAGCAAATCGACCCCAGGATTATTCTTTGTAAGCCTAGTACTTATTCTATCGGCCTCTTTTGCCGAACCGCTAAGTTACGGGGTT
>NC_068982.1:173848644-173850647 GCF_001194135.2 Octopus bimaculoides | reverse complement strand
ACGGGCTTCTTTTCAATTTCCGTCTACCAAATCCATTTACAAGGCTTTGGTCAGCCCGAGGCTATAGTAGAAGACACTTACCCAAAATGCTTCGCAGTGGGACTGAACCCGGAACCATATGGTTGGTGAGCAAGCTACTTACCACACAGCCACTCTTGCTCCTAAACTTACCACACAACCACTCTTGCGCCACTCCTGCGCCTAATATATAAGTGTATAAATGCGTAACAGGGTGGGAAAGAAATAGTACTCGAATACCAAAGGTAGAGTAATATGCTTTATTATTAAAGCTGCGAAAATTCCGCCGCGGTTGACTTTGTCTTTCAAACTTTCGGGGTAGATAAATTAAGTATCAGTGAAACACTGGAGTCGACTTATCATCTCCCTCCCAAAATCGCTGCCCTTGTAGCAAAATTTGAAACTCTTATTAAAGCTGCAAAAACATCACCAAAATATTACCAAGGTACTACTGCCGTAAGGTTACACTGATGAATTACCTAGACAAAAATTTCAGATTTACTACAGTTTGGATTTCATAATCTAACAATTAACATCACCATGTTTTATGTTCTATATACATACCTACATATATTCATCTTTTTTTTCCAACTCAAAGTTTTCTTCAATTTTATACAGCACGATATTTATGTAATTTTATTATTTTCATTTTCTATTTGTGTATTTACTGCCTCAACTTGCACACTTCTGAAAGACCGATAGTAAAAACAACCAATTCTGCACATATATACATATAAAAGTTTAATAATGAGGGTAGAAATTGATATTAATCAATTAAAACCAGTGGCCTAGCATATTTTAAAAATCCGAAGATTAAAATTATATTACATACAAAATTAAGACGAATGACCGCCAAAGTGGACTCCTATATGCTAAGAAATAGACGTCAAATCGCCTAACCACGAAGAATATGTTCTCTTGAGCACATACTCTTCGTGGTTAGGCGATTTGACGTCTATTTCTAGCATATGGGATTCCACTTTGGTGGTCATTCTTCTTAATTTTGTGTATATACATACATACATTCATACATACATACATACATATGTATATATATATATATATATATATATATATATATATATATATATATATATATATATATATATATATATATATATATATATATATATATGAATACACCCACACACATTTATATAGTTATTGTTGGTTTATAGAGTTACCCAGGGTTTCGTATCCGTAAAGCACTTAGCTTACAACGTTTCGTCAGACCCTGATGGCCGGTGGTTGTAGGCCATAACAATCTTTATCTAATTACTTTACTGCTCTAGAGTGTGTTTCTCTTCCGGATTTATGATTTACTGACGGTGTATACATATTTGTGTGTGTTTGTGCTTGTGTGTTTGTGTGTGTGTGTGTGTATCATTGCTTGTCTATGTATATACATATATAAATTATATAATGTTATAAGAAGTTCATGCATGGTCAACCACAAGAAAGTGCTATATTTGAAATCTATGTAACAGTTGAAGTCTCTAAAATGTCGGCTGTGTTCCAGTTAGCCTATACGTGTGTATGTGAGTGAATGTGTGTGTGTGTGTGTGTAATTGTGCTCGTCAGTTCGCGTGCGTAAATATGGATCCACACGTGTAAACACACACACACACACGCACAAACATAAACGTATACATGTGTTTGTTGGTGCATACGTGGGTAAGAGTGCATGTGTATGCATATATGTGTGTATGTGTGAATGTATGATGCATACATACGTATATATGTAGCGAGGGGATGCTGAGAATTGCCTGGTTTTAAGGTTATCGCGAAAGGCCTGGTTATAGGCCTAATCTTCCGTGTTCTTTTACAGGGCTTTGAAAAACAAATGATCGCTGCAATAATTGTATGAATGCATGAGAGGAATATGTTGGAAAATCAATATTATCTGATCTTCCTCTATCTTCTTTTACTCAAAGCCAGGAACTTTTCAGCATACCCTCATATATATATATATATATATATATATA
>NC_068982.1:173845342-173848485 GCF_001194135.2 Octopus bimaculoides | reverse complement strand
GCAGCACATATATATATATATATACTTTATTTAAAAGCAGCACAAATATCACAAAAACTGTTACTCAGAGTTTCACGTTCCCGTTCATGGGACAGTTTCTCAAGCAAAACTGTCAAACGAACGGGAACGTGAAACTCTGAATAACAGTTTTTGTGATGCATTTGCAGCTTTATTAATAAAGCAGATTACTCTACCTTCGGTATTCCAGTTCTATTTCTTCCACTTTGATTCACATTCATCTGCTTACTCTGGTATATATATATGTGGGTGTGTGTGTGTGTGTGTGTGTTCTTTACTACTCTAGGCACAAGGCCCGAAATGTTTGGGGAGGAGGCTAGTCGATTAGACCAAATCCAGTACGCAACTGGTACTTAATTTATCGACCCCGAAAGGATGAAAGGCAAGTCGACCACGGCGGAATTTGAACTCAGAACGTAAAGCCAGAGGAAATACCGCTAACCATTTCACCCGTTTCTGCTAGCTCGCTTATATATATTGTATTTTATTGTATTGTAATCTATGCTTGTCTCAAAGCGTATACACATATGAACTATAGTCTTACCTAAGTACAAATCTTCAAAAGTCAATGTTTCCGTCCACAGGCACCTTTTTACTGAATGACTCCCGTTAGACAATAACGTTTAGCTACCGACATTTTCGTTATAGTTTCCATATTTATAATGTTTAAACCCAAATCCCTAATGCCCCAACGTTTAGAAAAATCTGAGTTTCCGCCCAGCTATACAAGCATAGTACATTTCTCTCCAGATTTGTTTATCGTTTCTTTCAACAATTCTGTTTCTAAACAATTTTCAGACAATGTTAGGGTTTAAGTCCGTACGCGCATAACATTCGTGTGTGTATGTGTGTGTGTGTGCGTCTGTACATAAAGAGGTTTGAAAATTTACGCTCACTCAGAGACACAGTGAAATACAGGCAGAGATAAAGATAGTGTCTACGTACAAACTTACACAAAAAGGCGTACACACAAAGACACGCCGACGTATACACTACATTAACACATCAAATTACAAACATTTATATGCGCACATGCTCTCATACTGTATGTGTGTGTATGTGTGTGTATATACACACAGACGCGCGCGCGACACATACGCACATACATATATACATAAGTATCAAGTCTCCGATAAATCTATTGCGTGTATATACACATGTGTTTGTGCGTGTATGTATATATATATATATATATATATACATACACGCACAAACACATTTAGATAAACATCATTAAATGCATAATTGCATCATTGTGATATATGATTCATTTAAATGAATTTAAATTTAACTATTTTCAAATTTGATTTTACTTAAATCATTAGGGTCGTTATGTTATGCATTCTGCTTAACGTTTCTTATGATTTGGGGAAACACAACTGTTAATGTAATTTAATAGATAAAGATTGCCGTTGGTATCAATACTGCTTCTGTCTCCATTAATTACTTTTTAATAATTTTACTGGCTATTTGCGACATCAGTACCTAAATAGATACTGATATTCTATAAATCGCTGACTGGAGATTAGCCTACACGATGTCTGTCATTGAAGGGACCAAAACAGGACAGAATCATGTGATCTAACAGTTCCAGCAGACGCAGCAGACGGCTCCCGTCTGTTAACTACATAAGTATGAGTGCTTTTATCCACCACAAGTCGCCATGAGAAGCAAATACTCAGTATTCTGTGTTCTAACTCATCCACCATGTTAAGTTGGGGATAAACATTAATTCTTTGTATTAATACTCCTTCCGTCGCTCTCTTTTAATCTTTACTCTTTTACATGTTTCAGCTGTAAAGCCGTGACCATGCTGGGGTACCATTTTTTACTTTTACTTTCATTTGTTTCAGTCATTTGACTGCGGCCATGCTAGAGCACCGCCTTTAATCGAGCAAATCGACCCCAGGACTTATTCTTTGTAAGTCTAGTACTCATTCTATCGGTCTCTTTTGCCGAACTGCTAATTTACGGGGACGTAAAGACGCCAACGTCGGTTCTTAAGCGATGGAGGAAGGACAAACAGAGATACACAAATACACACGCACACGCACACACACACCGACACACACAGACACAGACAGACACACACACACACACACACACACACACACACACACACATATATATATATATATATATATATATATATATATATATATATATATATACGACGTGCTTCTTTCAGTTTCCGTCTACCAAATCCACTCACAAAGCTTTGGTCGGCCCGAGGCTATAGTAGTAGACACTTGCCGAAAGTGCCACGCAGTGGGACTGAACCCAGAACCATGTGGTTGGTAAGCAAGCTACTTACCACACAGTCACTGTTAATTATATTTTAATTTAAATCTATTAAATATGCGTCACAGATATGCAATTATACTTTTTTAATGACCTTAATGAAACAGCAGTTGAGCACAAATAAAATATTACTATATCTGAAATGTATGCCTAAAATCATTCAAGGAATAAACATAAACATGAGAAATAAAAATATATTTGTTTATTCCTTGAATAATTTTAGGTATTTTCTTAGGTATTTGACCTGAAGAGTGACTGATCTTGGGAGTAAAATCATTTCACCGTTCTAATGAACTCGGATAGAATTTGCTTATGATTTTATATAGTCCTATTTCAGCCATGAAACGCGCTTAGTCTATGTACTAGCACTAACTTTTTACATTTATACTTCCATACTGTATGTTATCGTATTAATTTTTACTGTCCAATTTATAAATTTGACTTAAAAATTTTTTAAATTAATATTTCTATGATTTATTTATATGATTTATATGATTTATTTATGTAATATATTAATTAATTTAAATTTTAGATTAATATCTTAGATATATTAAGATGGTATATGCCTCATAGCATGGATTTGGACGGGTTCTGAGTTGACTGAGTTGTAGAATGGTGGTTCGTCTCTAAATTAGTTATATACATATATATATATGTATGTGTGTATGTGTGTGTGTGTGTGTGTGCGAGTGTGTGTGTGTGTGAGAGAGAGAGAGAAAGAGAGAGAGAAAATGAGAGGGATGCATAAATGCATATATATCTCTATGCATGAGTATGAGGAGAGGTTAGTTATAAGAACTATATATATATATATATATATATAT
>NC_068982.1:173843450-173844102 GCF_001194135.2 Octopus bimaculoides | reverse complement strand
TGTGTGTGTGTGTGTGTGTGTGTGTGTGTGTATGTATGTAGGTATATATAAAGTTGCTGACATAGACTTATAATAACATGTATTTTATATTTATAGTTTTATCTATAGCCTTAGCCACACCGAAAACATATAAAAGAATCCAGCGCTTTCTATTCAGAAGGCTATGAATTATTATATTGTTGCAATGTTTGGTTTTCGACCATTGCAGTAGATCCCGTTAAAAGAATCTTCGTTGGGCTACGCCCAGAACATAATTTCAAACGTTAACCGATTCTAAATACCTTTAAACGTCACATTCAGCTTCAACAGAAGATCCCTGTCATGAATAGTAATCAAATCTGTTGGAATGCAGTGGACAGACATTTTTTATCCTTTTTTTACGTATTTACCAACTATTTATTTGTATTCATCCCCCCCCTTTTTTCGTATAATTATTTATATAGTATTTCTTATTTAAAATGTTTGGTTTTCTTTCTTCCCCCAATAGCATTTACTATTTATATGGTCTTTTTGTTGTTGTTGTTGTTGTTCTTCTTCTTCTTCTTCTTCTTCTTCTTCTTCTTCTTCTTCTTCTTCTCCTCCTCCTCCTCCTTCTTCTTTTTCTTCTTTTTCTTCTTCTTCTTTTTCTTCTTCTTCTTTTTCTTCTTCTTCT
>NC_068982.1:173840234-173842907 GCF_001194135.2 Octopus bimaculoides | reverse complement strand
TCGTCGTCGTCGTCGTCGTCGTCGTCGTCGTCATCATCATCATCATCATCGTCATCATCATCATCATCATCATCATCGTCGTCGTCGTCGTCGTCGTCATCATCATCACCATCATCATCATCATCATCATCATCATACTTTAGTCACTGGGATTCGTTTCGTCTTCTTTGTCTAGCTGCCAACGACCTCGTTTCAGTTTTGTACGTATTTAGAATAAGATTATCCAGTTTAAACACGAAAAAGAATTATGGATGTAAAAATGTAAAACCAAAAAAAAAATTTTTTTTAAACGATATTAACTTGCAACATACAAACATGAAATAAAGAACAGAGTAATGATGACGATGACGGCGACGACGATGATGCTAATGATGATGATACCGATGATAATGACGATGACGGTGTTGATGTTCATGATAAATTTGGTGATGATGACAAATGATCACAACGATATAATTATTCAATTAAATTTAATAATATTCTAATCGTTGTTGTAGAACATGGACAAACGATCTAAAATACTCAATGTGGTACTGATGGTAACTGAGAACGTTTCATGCTCCTAAATATTGTCCATTTGTCTTCGGCGATTGGCATGAAAGTTACACTAATATTTTGAGCACTGTTAATAAGATTCCCTGCGGAAAAAATCTAAGCACGTTCTGTAATTACAACTGAGCAGCATTCCTAATCGTATTTAAAAGAAAAGTGGAAAAGATGCCTACATTTTTTTGCTTCATATGTAGGAAGAAGTAACAAGAACCTTACAAACTTCCTTAAATTAATGAATATCATTCGTGATTCTATCCAGTTAATTGCGGAAATAAATGAAAAGAAGCCCTTTTAAAAATGTTTTTAGACAGTCTGTTAATTAAGAAAAATGACTGTTAGAACCAATCTCTACAGCAAGGACACGGAGACACATCGTTACTTAATGTTTAGATCTTGCCACTCAGCTTATCTTAAAATGAAATATCACATTCAGTTTGAAAAAAAACCCTCATATATTCAATAGTTACAAACTCAAATAGAAGAAAGAGAGATGATTGGTAGAAATTAGAATATTTCTTCAAACACAAAAATACCCTGTAATCTCGGAAAATTATGTCATAACGCAGGCATAAAGACTACCTAATCAGTGTCTAACGGAGAAACCCTCAAAATATAGGGTCAAAACAAAAATATAAATACTTCATTTGTAGTTATCTATAATCGCAGAATCCATAATTCTTTTCTACTCTAAGCACAAGGCCTGAAATTTGTGGGGAGGAAGCCAGTCGATTAGATCGACCCAGTACGTAACTGGTATTTAATTTATCTACCCAGAGAGGATGAAAGGCAAAGTCCACCTCGGCAGAATTTGAACTCAGAATGTAAAAAAAGACAGACGAAATACCGCTAAACATTTCGCCTGGCGTGCTAACTTTTCTTATTTCTTTACTGCCCACAAGGGGCTACAAACAGAGGGGACAAACGAGGACAGACAAACGGATTAAGTCGATTACATCGACCCCAGTGCGAAACTGGTACCTAATTGATCGACCCCGAAAGGATGAAAGGCAAAGTCAACCTCGGCGGAATTTGAACTCAGAACGCAGCGGCAGATGAAATACCGCTAAGCAGTTCGCCCGAAGTTCTAACTTTTCTTATTTCTTTATTGCCCACAAGGGGTTAAAGATAGATGGGAGAAACAAGGACAGACAAAGGGACTAAGTCGATTACATTGACCCCAGTACATAACTGGTATTTAATTTATCGACCCCGAAGTGATGAAAGCAAAGTCGACCTCGGCAGAATTTGAACTCAGAACGTAACAGCAGACAAAATACTAATAAGCATTTCGCCCGGCGGGGGTAACGTTTCTGCCAGCTCGCCGCCCTCCAGAATTCAGAATTCGACAAAACAATACCTTTCAATCTTCACCAATAGTAAAATCACAGGAAAACAAAGAATCACAAATTATCTCAGTTAAAGACAACCACCAAATCAAAAGATAAGTAACAGAGGGAAAATTCACATCAGTGAAACAAACAGTGCAGGTAACAAAATGCGGAGAATTCCGTTGCAAGACTCGTGAAATAACTGGATAGGTCAAGAAAAAAAAAACCGTAAGGAATTGATAGTAAAACAAAAATGTTCATTACCTGCATGACATACCACAGTGTAACAAGAATTATATCGCCAAAACCAGGATCAAAATTGAAATATCGGGTTTGGTTATGTAAGCAACAGAACAAGGTTTCATCTCTTAGAAGGTGATCGATATGGTGAATATCAAAGCTTTTTTGCAAACGGAAGATTTAAAAAGGTCTCTTTTTTAAATTTTTTTTTTGAAACAGAAAAATGAGGTGGAGTGGTGAGGGGAAGATAACGATGAACTACGAATGGGAAAAGCAGAATATTCTATGAAAATTTTAATCCGACACTGAACTGGAAATTGTCAACGCTGCTGAAAAAAATCAAATTCTTCTTATAGCTTGTGTGAACGAAAATCTGTAACCAGTGAAAGCGCTTACACACTACGAAATATCTTTTAATTTAATTAATTTTCTTCAATGTAAGACAATATTTCTTAAAATATTGTGGCTGTATTATGAATTTCATATCTATTTATCTATCTATCTATCTACTCACACACACACACACACACACACACACACACACACACACACA
>NC_068982.1:173834655-173839957 GCF_001194135.2 Octopus bimaculoides | reverse complement strand
ATGATAGACAGAGAGCACCACTGGAAAATACGAAAACTAAAAGAAGCAGCACATATACTAGGACACAACAACCTCCTAAGCAGACCGAGTGCAGATATGAGCAGCATATGGGAACCGGTATTAAGGAAGGATAGAAAAATATTAGATTTATAAGCCCTAAAATTCACTCCATAATTGCCAACGGGTACATGGTGTAGTGGTTAAGAGCGCGGGATACTAACCCCAACATTCCGAGTTCGATTCCAATCAGTGATCTGAAAAATAATAACATCGAATGAGAGCCCAGGTTCGAAATTTCCCCCAAAAATTAACGCTGTGTTAACAAATATCCGTCGAATGCAAATAATGTAAATAATTCCTCAACTCTTCAAAATAGAACTGTACAACAAAAAAAAATTGAGAAGTTTTAAAATGCGATTATTATAAGATATATTGGATGGATTCTCTTCAGAAGTTAAGTATATCAGAAGATGAAAATTATAATATTATTAAAATTATCAATTAATTTTTGGTCGAGAATTAAGTTTATGCTATCCCCATCCTTTAGTTTATAGAAAATTATGTAGCGTTTCGTCTTACGTTAGATTCATACAATCTTATCTTTCTATGTATCTATCTGTCTAATTATATGTACATGTCTGTGTACTTATCTTACTCATATCATTCAAATGAGATATCACAAGTCTCCTTAAGTAAAAGAAAAGAAATATTAAAAATGCTTGAATAAAAACTAAAAATAAACTGCAAAATTCATGAAACCTAAACGACAGATCATATGAATATCCCTCTTGTGAAAAGATCACTAATGACAGGACTATCATTAATATACTCTCCTCTTCCTCTTCATGGTTGGCGTCCTCCTCTTCCTTTTAATTATCATCATCGGTATCATCTTTATATCATGAGAATCATTATCGTCATTATAAATAATCGAGATCACGATCATTATGTTCAAAACGATGTTCATGATGAACAACATTATTACCATTATCATCATCATCGTCGTCGTCATCGTCGTCGTCGTTATCATCATCATTAACAACAACAACAGCAGCAGCAACAACAAAAGCAGCAGCAGCAGCAGTATCATTATAATAACCATCGCTGTCGACGTCGTCGTTGTCGTCCTAGTCCTCCTCCTCCTCCTCATCATCATTAACAACTACAGCAACTATATCATCATTATCTTTTAAAGCAATAACGTTAGCTACTACAATAATATCAACAAAAGCACCTGCTGCTCCCCAAAGAGAAATATTATTGTTATTGTAAGCGCTGACATTATCTTGCAATCCTTCAACTTTTAGCTTTTTTTTTACACCAGTGTGTGTGTGTGTGTATCTGTGTAGGTGTGGGTGTATACGTATGTGTCTGTATGTATATGTGTGTATGTGTCTGTATGTATAATATTATAAAATAGGTATATATATATATATATATATATATACATATGCATATATATATATACATACTGTATGTATATATATATATATATGATGGATTTTTTCATCTTGAAAGACAAATGTGGGTTCAGTAAAATAAAGCGGTAATTACTATTATTACTATTATTATTATTATTATTATTATTATTATTATTATTATTATTATTATTATTATTATTATGTATATATATATATATATATATATATATATATATATATATATATATCTTGAAACGATTTTTAGAAGAGATGTTTTCCTCGGATGCTATATCAACAAATAAAGTGTTTCAGTGCTAAAGGAGTTACGTTTGGTGTTCATTTGTGTTGTTGCTTAGCAATATGATAGTTTTCCTCCAAATCTTTCCAACCGTAACCATATCGTATTTTTAGTAAGTGTAGGTAACTCAGGATCACAATATCCTACGTATTGTTTCCTAAGATTGTTGTAATTTCTGGAAGATTTGACCGCCATTCTTAATAAATCAGGTGATAACACACAAGCTCGTTTGTTGCACGGTGTTCGTGTTCAGTTCGCTGAAATTGCGTCTTTTAAACTGTATTCTTGAATTTATCTATGTCTGGTATATCTATGAGATTCTACTTTGCTGTTATGGTTTGTTTGGTTGAATTTCTTGCGTAACTTCCATCCGTCCAACGTTTTAATTAATTTTTCAGTTATTGGCATCAACAATTATTACTGTCGTATTTGGTTCATATACAACATGTGTTTCATTATGTTTCAGTTGATCTAGAAATGATCAATAACTTGTTCTTTCAAGTGCCATAAGTACAGGAAGTAGACTGTGAAATTTCCTTGTTCCTCATTCCAGAAGTTAGAATGATTAATGAGAAATCGAAACTTAGAATTGCTTTTACACATATAAATATTCATTCCGTAATACTCGCCCGAGCATTCATGCTCGTTAACTATTCTATAATATTAAGCTAATAGTTGCTTTTTGAAATGGAACATCCAAAATAGTCATATGGCTTGTTCTCGTTCAACAACAAGCTAAGATAACATTACTTTTCTTAAATAGTCCATTATAACTTGGGTACTGCATTTTAATTAAAACCAAAAGGTTTCTTAAATTTTGATTTTACATTCTTGCTGATGAGCGAATTAAATCAGATATCGTTGTGTTTACTGTACTCATTTCTTTATACAACGAACACACTGCGAGTACTCTGAGATATGTTGTCAGGTGAGTGTCATGTATCAGAGCTTACTGCCGCAGCAAAGAATGTGGTCATTCTCTCTGTCACTGAAACTGCACAGAGATATATGTAGATCTCTTTGGATAAAGTGGGCAGAAACTTGGATAACCCCGGCTGGATTAAATGATCAATGGGATCTGATGTTGAAAGGCCCGAAACGCCTTAAGACTCAATGAGTATCACTGATAATGCACTCCAGATTGTCCACTAAATTTACAGGGAAATTTTTATACATACAAACAAACAAACATACGTACATACATACATACCAAACAGCTTAAAAGTCAGGAGGTATGAGAGAAGAATATATGTATTTAACTTCTTGCCATCCTTAAGATCACGGCCGTTTCGCAACCTTCATCGTGTAATAATAATTTCATTGTATAATAAATTTTCATATTATATTAAACTGTGCAGTTTATAATACTGACATAACATCTAATACTGCAACTCCTAGCCACCTAAGTAACCGCAATGCAATATCTACTGCAAATAGTCAACATACTGATATACCTGATATTAGTGAAGCTGAACCCACCTTATCTACTAATAATCAAGCTAACTTTGCTTTATGTAACCTTAGTAAAAAATCAATGTGTCCGATTAATAACCAATGCCTTAGGAAAGCTATAGTGAATAAATGCTTTACCATTGCTCTTTGTAAAGAACATGTTTACATTCGTGCATCCACTTCCTCATTCAAACCTTATTAGAATGATCTCAAATCTACATTTAGGCTGTGAGAAAAAGCTAATAATACATATCGAGCTGATTTGTACATTCTCTCACTGATAGTAGTATTGAATTTAAAGTTGCTTGCTCTATTGCCCGTGGAGCACAACCATACAAAAGTGGCAGAGGCTGGTCTGTGCTCTGTGTATCTGAGGCATTCCATATTAAGACAATTAAACGGAATATTATTAATCAGCGCAATTAATTCATTACAAGATGTCAGATCCTAGAATATAAATCATTCCTACATTCTAACTAAACCTAACCTTAGACTAAATTATTATATCAACATTAATAAACTTCATAGCCTGGGTCAGTGCTATTCAGCAGTTCTCTACCTTGGTTAGCCATAATGTTGTACCACCTCAGTATTAGATAATGTTTTCGATAATACTGTGCTATTTGTGAGAATACTTATTACCCATTTATGTCAGCGTCTAAAGGAATTTGGATCTTGTATGCTAGCTAATTCCTTACCTTGGTTAACCGTAATCTTGTCTTAACTTACTAATTGTTAATGCATTAAAACATATCCCGAGATTGCTCTACCGATATAACACACATTTTGTTATATATATTTTTAGATATTTTTTAATTCTTTTAATTTAATCTAATTATTTTTGCTATCCCTTTCCTGTCTTTTGTTGATATTAAGGATAATCCATTCCCTAAATTTGGATCAAATATCTTAACCAATATGACACTTCCATACATTATATATATAAAGGGAGAATTTTGAATATATACATAGAGTTAATGAATTGGTGACACCATGATGTTTTGGTGATCTGATGAACCAGCATTTTTTATCTGCATTGATTTGTACAATGCGTAGCATGTATACAAGTGCAGGCATGTAATATAATTTATTGTACTCTGAAATTAATATTACGTGCTGAAGGCTGCGAAACAGTTGAAATCCTAAAGATAACAAGGAGTTAAGTAAATATATTCACTTCTCATACCTTCTGACATTTTATGTTTTATATCTTCCTCGTGAAATAGTTTCATCGAACGGATCTCCTGGATTTCAGCTGCATAGAACTCTACAATATACTACTCCGTATTAAATTACTATGTGGCTTGCTTGGCGGGTCTCCTGGGGGATCTGTCCGTGATAGCCATATCATTCTATAAGTCTATTTATTACACTGCATATCTATCAGACAAGGCGCATATAATGGTAATTATATATTACTTTATTGTAGTAAATTTCATTTACAGCTGTTTCCAGTGGTCATTAAAGATTCGTTATTGATTGGTTAACTCAATCGGCCTACTGATCGGTTGAGAACAATTGAACGACCTAGAGAATTATTGCTAGTTTAGTCAGTCATTTCTGGTTATAAGCAAGCAGAACACTGAAAGAATGATACATATCTTTTATCTTTTATATTCTACTTCTTTCGGTCATTAGACTACGGCCATGCAGAAGCATTGTCTTGAGAAGTTTCACTCAAATGAATAGACCCCCAGCACTCTTTTTCTTCAGCATGGTTTTTATTCTATTGGACCCTTTTGCCGAACACTTAAGTTACGAGAACATAAACTAAACAATACCGATTGCCACGCGTGGGTGGAGAACAAACACAGACATAAAGACGCACACAGATATATGAATGTGTGTGTGTGTATACGACGGGCTATTTTCAGTTTCCGTCTACAAAGTCCAGACACAAGGCTTTGTTCGTCCCAAGATGCTACGTAGTGGGACTGAACTGGGGATCATGTGGTTGGGCAGCAAACTTCTTACAATACAGCCACACCTATTTATATACTTATATATATGTATGTGCGGGTGTGCGTGTATACATGTAAGTATATATATGCGTATATATATGTACACGTATACGCATACACACACACACATATGTATATATATATATATATATATATATATATATATATAT